>NC_072011.1:67026591-67196222 GCF_027791375.1 Indicator indicator
GTTTTAGCATTAAAAGACCGAGACACAACAAGCTGTTAAATGGAATGCACATGAAAGACCAAGCAGATTTAACATGGAAAGCACAGGACGGCACACAACCAACATTTTAGAGCTTTGACAGTCAAGAAAACAACAAGAAGCTTTAGGAAGGGAGAAAGCACAGACGAAACAGATTTAATGGAATGGGAGCACAGGGCAAAACCAAGATTCCCCCCTATAGTTTTCCATGTTTAAATTTCTTTGTTTGTGTGGACAGCCACAGGAGGAACAAAGAATTTTTAGCATGGAAACTATAGGGGTGGGGGCGGGGGGGGGGGGGAAGAAATTTTAGCATGGTGAAACGAACAACAAAAGAAGTTTTAAGCATGTAAAACTATAGGGGAAAAATCAGCATGGAAACCACAGTAAAACAAAGAACTTTTTAGTGTGGAAAGTAGCGGAAAAAAAGGCAATTTAAACATGGAAAGCATAAGGCAAACAAAGAAATTTTAGTGGCGTGTATAGTACATTGAAACAACATTAAGTTATAGGCATGGAAACACAGGAAAAAAACAAAGAAGTTTTAAATGGAAAGCTTGGGAAAAAACAAAGAAATTTTATCATGGAAAGCAAATAAACGACGGAAGGTTTAGCATGAAAACATGTGAAAACCAAAGAGATTTAGATGAAAATAATGGAAATAAAAGAAGTTTTCTCTTGGAAACCCACTGGAGAAACAAAAAGTTTTAACATGGAAACGCATTGCCGAGAGTACGATGTTTCGCTGGAAAGCACAGAAAAAACCAACAAGAGACTTAGCATGGAATGCAGGAGGAACACAGAGAGGTTTAGAAAAGTAAACCCACCTAGAGACACAAATTAGGTTTGACATGGAAAAACATAGGAAAAACAAAAGAAGTATAGCATGGAAACTATACAGAAAACAAGAAGTTCAGATCTTATAATCATAGGATCAGTCAGGGTTGGAAGGAACCACAAGGATCATTAGTTTCCAACCCCCTGCCACGGGGGCAGGGACACCACACACTAAGTCAGGTGGCCAGAGCTTCATCAGCCTGGCCTTAAACACCTCAGGCTTGGGGTAGGCTCAACCATCTCCCTAGACTCCATTCCAGGCTCTCACCACACTCCATGGTGGAAGAAAATTCTTGCTCATGTCAGCCTGAATCTCCCCACTTCCAGCTTTATTCCATTCACCCTAGTCCTGTCACTATCTGATGTCCTAAAAAGTCCCTCCCCAGCTTTCTCATAGGTCCCTTTCAGATACTGGAAGGCCACAATAAGGTCACCTTGGAGCCTTCTCTTCTCCAGCGTGAACAGCCCCAATTCTTTCAGTCTGTCCTCATAGGAGAGGTGCTCCAGCCCTCTGATCATCCTGGTGGTCCTCCTCTGGACACATTCCAGCATGTCCAGATCTCTCTTGTAATAGCAGCTCCAGAACTGGACACAGTACTCCAAGCAGGATCTCACCAGAGCTGAGTAGAGGGGGAGAATCACCTCCCTTGACCTGCTGGCCACACTTCTCCTGATGCAGCCCAGGATCTGGTTGGCTTTCTGGCCTGCAAGTGAACACTGACAGCTCATGTTGAGTGTCTCATCCACCAGCACCCCCAAGTCCCTCTCCTCAGGGCTGCTTTCTAGCCAGTCACTGCCCAGCCTGGATTTGTGCTTGGGATTGTCTCGACTCAGCTACAGGACCCTGCACTTGGTCTTGTTGAACCTCCTGAGGTTGGCTTGTGCCCACCTCTCCAGCCTGTCAAGGTCCCTGTGGAATGGAAACGATCAGAAAGACAAGGCAGTTTTAGCATGGGGAAAAAAAGTTTGGCACGGAAAAGAAATACAGAGAACGTTTGGCACAGAAAGCACAGGAAACAAAAGTTTTAGCCTGGAAAGCACAAGAATAAAAGAAGGTTTATCATGGAAAGCAAGGGAAACACACATTTCCCTGGAGAGCATAGGGAAACCAAACAAGTTGGAGCATGGCAAGCAGAGCAGAAACAAAGAAGTTGTATCATGGAAGCATGGCAAGCAGAGCAGAAACAAAGAAGTTGTATCATGGAAGCATGGCAAGCAGAGCAGAAACAAAGAAGTTGTATCATGGAAGCATGGCAAGCAGAGCAGAAACAAAGAAGTTGTATCATGGAAGCATGGCAAGCAGAGCAGAAACAAAGAAGTTGTATCATGGAAGCATGGCAAGCAGAGCAGAAACAAAGAAGTTGTATCATGGAAACCATGGGAAAATCAAAGCAGTTGTAGCATGGAAACCATGGGAAAAACAAAGATGTTTCAGCATTGAAAGCAGAGGAAAAAGAAAGAAGTTTTAGCATGGAAAACATAGCAAAACCATAAAGTTTCATCGTGGTGTAACTCTGAGAGCTGAAATCCCCCCCCACTGACAATAACCAGGCCAGCTCAGTCTGGAAGCAAGGGAAAGCTGTATTTACAAGCAAATCTACAATCTGTGATGAAATGCAATGAATATGTACAAATATACACAATTCACAACACGTACAAATATGTACAATTAACAGAAAGTCACAACCAAGCTCCCTTTGCTTCCCCTACGGGACTTTCCCCGAGGGGTCTCTCTCAGGGGCCTCCTCTCCCCAGAACCCCCCAGGGCAGAAGGTAGAGAGCCAAGAAGCAGAGAGGCTGTTAGACTTAGCTGGCCAAGATCAGCGCGTTATCTTCAGCCAGAAAAGAAGAAGAAACAACCAGACGGCCCAGCGAGCCACGAACTCAGGCTCTGACTGCCCCGACTTGGTTTGGAGTAGTGGTTCTTAAACATTTCTATCTCTCCAACAGAAGTCTTTAGAACAATCCTTATTTTGCTTTCTTACACCCAATAGTGACTTAATTACATTCTTTAGCTTTCTCTGCTTGAACTTTGAAAAGAAAAATTAAAAAGACGGTTTCAAACCATCACAGTCCACCCCTTCTAAACAATTCCATTGGCTGCTACTACTATCTGTCTAATCTACAACAATATTTACAACAATGAGTGAATAAAGATCATAGTCCGTTCTGGCTATCTCAGATGGAGATGATTCAAAGGGTCGAACCACAGGAAAAACAGCAAACGGCTTGTTTCCTGGCAGATGGAGCAAAGAAAGGAACAGGGACTCTCAGGTGACTCAGGGCTCTCAGGGTTTGTAGGGTTCGTGCACCGTCGATCTCATGGATTCTCCTCTTGGGCGCAATCCGATCTGCACAACGCTCTGAATTTAACCTCTCTCAGCCAAAGTTAGATTTCTTTGTGGAATACACTGAATTTCACCATTCTCTTGCATTACCCAATAGGTGTGACCAGGACCTTCAGCAAAAACCACCCCTTGGACGGGTTTGGCCTCTCCTGAAGGAGAAAACACCCATACGGTTTCACCTAACAGGGTCTTTTCTCTGATAACAGGAACTCTATCACCTTCCTCCTTTTGCAACAAATCTGAGTGGGCAGGTCCAGCTCGATTCACTGAACCTCTACTATTCACCAACCAGGCTGCTTGTGCTAAATACTTCTCCCAGTTTTTCAAGGATCCACCCCCCATGGCTTGAGACTGGTTTTCAGCAAACCGTTGTAGCGTTCCATCTTCCCTGCAGCTGGTGCTTACAAGGGAATGTGGAATATCCACTCCGTGCCCTGCTCTTCGGCCCAGTTCTTCACAAGATTGTTCTTGAAATGAGTTCCGTTGTCTGACTCAATCCCTCTGGAGTTCTGTGTCTCCACAGGATTTGCCTTTCCAGACCAAGAACGGTGTTAGGTGCAGTTGCATGAAGAAATGGTCCAGTTTCCAACCATCCAGTGCTTATCTCTACCATAGTCAGCACATATTGCTTACCAGATCGAGAACGAGGTAGAGTGATGTAGTCAATCTGCCACACTTAACCGTACTTGTACTTGGACTGTCGGTCACCATACTATAAGGGCTTGATTTGCTTTGCCTGCTTGATAGCAGCACAAACGTCACGGTCATGGATGGACTTGTGTGATAGCATCCAAGGAAATGTCAATGGATCTGTCATGATTCTACTGGTAGATTGCATCTCTGCCTCGATGTCCTGACGAGTCATTGGCCCACCGAACTAAGAACAGGTCACCTCGGTGTTTCCAGTCAAGATCAAGATCACAGTTTGGGTCCACTCAGGAAACTCTTTGCAGCTAGATCTGCCTGATGGTTGTGCTGTCGTTCCTCAGGAGCTTTCCTCTTAGGAACGTGAGCATCAACGTGTCTCACTTGCGCTGGAATTCTAATTCTTCTCTTGAAGAAGATTTAAAAGTTCAAAGCCTATCAACTCCTCACATCAAATTTAATGACAGATTACAGCTCTGTAGCAGGAGGTGCGACCCGAGCCAGCACCACTCCAGACTGCTGACAGTGGCTGCCGAACAGTGAGTACAGGATAGGCAACACCACCATGCTGCTCGTTATGGAAGCTGGATGTTCTCAGCTCTTCCAGCACAGAAGCTTAGGGGCTAGAAGGGCCTCCAGAGATCATCCACTCCAACCTCCCTCCCAGAGTACGATCACCTAGAGCAGATCACACAGGGACTCATCCAGGTGAGTTTGGAAAGTCTCCAGAACAGGAGGACTCCACAACCTCTCTGGGCAGCCTGCTCCAGGGCTCCAGCAGCCTTGCAGTACAGACATCTCCTCATGTCGAGGTGGAACCTCCTGGGTTCCAGCTGCTATCTGTTGTTCCTTGTCTTATCACTGGGCACCACCAAACAGAGCCTGGCACCTTCATCCTGACACCCACCCCACCTTCCTCCCAAGACATCAACAGGCATCGATCAGATACCCTCTCAGCCTTCTCTTCTCCAGACTAAACTGACCCAGGGCTCTCAGTCTCTCTTCACAGGGGAGATGCTCAGTCCCCTGATGATCCTCAGGGATCTCCCTTGGACTCTCTCCAGCAGGTCTCTGTCTCTCTTGAACCGGAGAGGCCCGAACCAGACATAGTATCGCAGGTGCGGTCTCAGCAGGGCAAAGCAGAGGGGGAGGAAAACCTCCCTAGCCCTGCTGGCCACGCTTTGCTCGATGCAGCCTAGGAAGCCATTGGCTCTCGGCCACCAGGGCATATTACTGCCCCACGGACAACTCACTGTCCGCTAGGACTCCAGGGTCTTTCTCCATAATCTCGGTACCGAGAGGAATGCCAAACGTGCTCTTCTGTTCTGTAAGCTGTCCTGATGAGTTCAGGCTGATGGACAGGGTCTGCAAACATGGTCTACCTAAATTAGAGATGCAGGAGCCACAATGAATCAGCTTATTATTATTATTATTTTACAGCTTATTGTCCTTTAGCTTGCATTCCAGTCCAAACCTTTTATTTGCCATTTCAGTACCTTGCTGCTTTTGCTCTGCCTACAGGTGCCAAAATCCTGGCTCCTTAACCTCAAGGCTTTCACAAGACTGGACAGCTAATAACAGACTGCAAAGCTCACTGTCCTCCATAGCAGTTGGCATGTTCTAGCCCTGCCCCCTAAGGGACCACAGAGAACATCTCTATGCCAGGCCCCATTGCCTCTGGGTTTTGCCACAGGCACCCTGAACTTCATCGCAAGAGAACAGGATTACAGCAGGCTCCAACACAGGTAGCTAAATCATCCTGCAGCAGTCAGGCAGGGAGCTCGTAAAAGCCAGGTGGCAGTAAAGCCACAGAAAACATATTTCAGAGACATTTCTCTCATTCCTGAAGGTCACACAATCACTCACTGGCTGCAGGCACCTGCTCTGGCTGACCCTGCAGAGATTCCCAAGACTAACTGCAGCTGACTCTTTATGAAAACAGCCTCAGGTTTCGATTGTCCAGAAGATCTTGGTTCCAGGGAGACCTTAGGGCTGCATTTCAGGATCTGAACAGAACCTGCAAGCAGGCTGGGGAGAGACTGTGGGGACAAGGGGCAGTGCCTTGGCACTGGAGCAAGGCAGAGTTAAGTTGGACAACAGGAGGATGTTCTGCACGATGAGGGTGGGGAGACACTGGACCAGGCTGCCGAGGAAAGTGCCTGAGGCCCCATCCCTGGAGATGTTCCGGGTAAGGCTTGCTGTGCAGCCTGCTCTAGCTGGAGGTGTCTCTGCTGCCTGCAAGGGGTTGGACAAGATGACCTTGGAGGGTGCCTTCCAACCCAACAGAGTCTGTGACTATAAAGGCCAAGAGTACTTGGAACATATTTGTCATCAGGAAGGACAGAGGCACACCTGAGAACACCGTTCCCAGATCAAGCTCTGCGTATCAGATCAGCAGATCGAGGACTGAAGTGCTGTAGTATAAAATTCAAAGCAAAGAACAGCAGCACTATACCTCTGAGCCTGATCACAACCCACAAAGGCAAAGGCTGAGCTCAGACTCAGCACCAACCGTTTCTTTGGCACAGCTTTACCGTGCTCATGACCACCAGAGCTTGTTCTCAGCCACAGCCAGGAGACGTCTCTCCGCATGCCACCTTCACCCTGCTACCTGCTTACGAAGCCTGGCAGAACACAGCTCTCTCCGCTCTGGCAGCGCACAAACAGCTGTCGGTTGACGATTAGAGCAGGGAACTCTCGTGACCGGAGAGAAAAGCTTTGGTTGACGCTCGCCTCTACTCACCAGCACGCTCCACACCCTCCAAGTAGGGAGGGCTTCCTCTGTACACTCTGCCCTAGCCCAGGGAAGCCTCAGCTGAGTCCAGATGGACTCTAGCTGTGGCACAGCTACTGAGCAGCTTTAGCTGTGCACCACAAGGCAGGCTACTGGGGGGGGGGCGCCACCGCACCCAGCGCAACATAGGTGTGACTGAGGAACACGAGGCCATCCCTGAGAGACTACACTGCGCCCCTCGCTCTTGGTTTCTCTGGGACTCCAGAGACACAGCTCAGCTCTAACAGAAGAAAGGCAACCTGGGAAGTGCAGAGAGAGCCCTTGGCACCGCTACAGACTAAGAGTCCGGGTCCTGGCCCTGGCAGCTGTGGGCAGGGCTCACAACACACCAGAGTGCTCTGACTCACAAGCAGCAGGAGCTGGGGAGCTGCTGCTCTGAGTACAGTTTCAGATCCCAACAGGTTTCCTGGCAGGGCACAGGGAACACCAAAGGTCTCTCCAGGGTATACTCCTTTCCTCCTTTTTCAATTACACAAGCTCCATAGACAAATATCAGTTTGGCCTTTGCCTTTTCCCTATTCCAGTTGTTTTACTGCACTGCTGCCAGTGAAAATCCAAATCCAGCAACATCCCAGTCTGCATTTCCCATTTGGGCCTGCAATTTTTACTCACCCAGCAAAGTAACCAGAACAAGAACACCTTCTGCTCTCCACCCTCAAGGCTGAGGAAATCACCACACAAAACAGAAGGAGCAGGAAAGGGCCTCAATATCATCCAGTTGAAGTCCGCTGCTAAAACAGGGTCATCTAGAGGAGCTCGCACAGGAACACATCCAGCTAGGTCTTTAAAGTCCCCATTGAAAAAAGGGGAGGGGGGGGGGGGGGGGGGGGGCAGGCAGCTCCCCCCCCTCCCCTCAACAGGAGGAGGGAGAACCTCCTTTGCCTGTTGCCACACTCCTCTCACTGCAGCCCTGGATGCCCTTGGCCAGTTTGTCTGCTGGCTCCTACAGGAACTCTTTCTCTGGCTGTGTCCCAAGCTGAAGCCCTCCTAAAAGGAAAGAGGCAAAGCTCTTTCTGGTCATCTCTACACACTGCCCCAGTCCTGTGCTACAGACTCAGGGAGGCTGATACCACCATCCAGGGAAGTACTTAACTGAATCCATAAATCCCTCAGCTTCTGGTTGCAATTCGACACATGGAATCCTTGCCCTACACCCTGGCTTTCCTTTGAGTCTCTCCTCCCAGCTCTGCTGAACTTTGAGCCATCCACAACTTGTTTTCCCAGTCCCAAACTCATCTGTGCTCCGCTCACACAGCACAGCCTCGCTCTCTGGAAGCTTTCCTCATTGCATCTCATTCTCTGATGTGGGGCAGTGGATCTGCCAAGGAAAGAGTCACCACAGGACAGGCAGGTTTGTAAAACTCTACTAAAAAAAACCTTGCAGAAGTAACCAATTGCAGCTGAAGTGGGATGGCTTTGATTGCACCTAGCAAAGCTTCTTTTCATTAGGGAAATTGCAACACACAAACTCACAGCTCGGCAGGTAGGAGACAACAGGAATGAGGGGAGCAGAAGGTCATTAATCATTATCCATAGAGCCTTCAAGAGGTTTCTGGCTCTTTCCTGGGAGCATGAGAACAAGCACATCAAACATGCCTAGGTCTTCTCCTGCAGGAAACCACTCAAAGAGCCAAACATAACAAAAAGAGGTTTTAATCAAGACAGAGGCTGAAGAAGGAGAGAAACCTTGCCTATCTGACAAACAAAAGCACAGAAGCCAAGCCCTTAATTCTGTGCTCTTAAGCTCACTCAGGATCTCAGGATGCCCCAGTCCCCATCCTACACTGCCAGGTGGGAGCTGTAAGTTTCCTTCAGGTTTCTTCAAATACACCAAGCAAAGGATGCAGAGAGCTCCCTGAGACACAGGGAAGAGCGCTTTTGTAACTGCCAGCTGCCCCCAGCTTGCATCTGGGGCTAAGCTCCAGCAGTTGCTTTAGCCCCTGATGACCCCTCCCCAGCAGAGGAGGGGGCAGGAGAGAAACCCCACAGAGTGAAGTGAAAAGGGATTTAATCAACTCTTCAAACAAAGGGCAAACTCTAGAAAGTGATACTCACAGCACCGAGGGGCAGCAGGCACAGCACCCAGACAGGCAGTCCTCTTGGAGCAGGATGAGAGGGACCCCAGCAGGAAGCTCTAACAGGAGCTCCTCCTCCCCATCCAAATTCCCCCTTTATACTGGTTGTGGTGTTATGAGCACCACCTGGAGCCAACTGCAGGCAGCTGAAGCCCAGAGATCATCCCAGCCAAGCAGGACACTTACCTGCAAACCCTGCTTCTGGCATCTGGTAGTGTGTCCATGGCACTTTCCATCCACTTATCTCCTCGGAGCTAAGTCCAGCCCCTTCTAGCCCCTCAAACCTCTTATGACCAGCTAGCAGATGCTGCCAAGCACACTCCAGAAAATGCAGCTCACCTGGGAAACATCTCCCAAGTCAATGCCCAAGCCATGGAGTGAAGACTACTGAAGATTTTACCACATTTGAAAGAGAAAAAAAACAAAGGCAGTCGGATTCTGACCTTGCAAAGAGCACCACGGGGAGGCTCGGTACACGCTCTGCGCACAGAACGGGAAGCAGCATCCATCTTTTCTGGAGACACTGAGATGAAAGCAGAAGGGTTCAATGTTCACAGTGGGAACCCCGGGAAATTAATGGGGAAGTGGTGAAGAGCCTTTACAAGAGGTCAAGTTCATAGGTCCATAAATCCATTCAGCCCCTAAATGGGGAAGAGCCAAGCCGTGGAGTGTGCAACAGATGCGGTTGTCTGGAGCCAACCTTCTGCCCTTCTCCCAGCCCAAACCCAGAAGGCCCCAGGCAGGAGATGCAGCCGCAGGCAGGAGGTGCAGCCCCAGGTTTTTCCTTGTGGTGTGGCAGGCAGGAAAGCAGAGCACAGGCAGTACGTGAGAAAATTTTATCGGTTCAGAATCAAAATATCCCTTAAAATATTTACATTGTACAGTAAAAAGGGTAGCAAAACACAAAGGCCATGTACATGCTCTGAGGAGCACCACTTGCAGACAGGGCAGGGCAGGAACGTGTCAGGGAGAGAAGGAAAAGGGGTGGGAGAGAAGAAACATGGATGAAGAAATGAAAGAATAGGTGGAAGAAAAATGGGTGGGAGAGAATTGAAAATGGGTGGAAAGAGAGAAAGCATTTGTGTGTGATGCTGTCTGAGTCCTGCAGCCTGGCTCCTCTCTGCAGCAGAGGGCAGCAGACCCCAAATACCTTTGAGGTAGAATCATTACAGTTGGGAAAGCTGAGATCACCCAGTCCAACCATCAGCCTAGCCCCACCATGGCCACCAAACCATGGCCCCAAGTGCCATGGCCACACCTTTCTGGAAAGCCTCCAGGGATGGGGACTCCACCACCTCCCTGGGTAGCCTCTGGCCAGTCCCTGACCACTCTTGCACTAAAGAAATTTCCCCTCCTCTCCAACCTAACCCTCCCCTGGGGCAACTTGAGGCCATTTCCAGGCCAGGTTCCATCTCCATCTCAGTCCTGAGAAGCTCTTCTCCCACTCTTCATGACTCCATCCCTCTCTGCTGTGCTGCTGTGGAAGTTCAGAAACTCCTTCTGTGTTAGGCAGTGAAGGACTGTCCCCAGCAGGAGGGCCTGAAGGAGCTGAACTCCATTGTTGTGACCACAGGTAATGTTTCCTTGGCAGGCAGATGAGCAGAAGAACATAACCATCACTTCTCCTGGGAGGCTGGTTGGGCTCAGCGTCTTCAGCCAGTTTTACCTGGGAGGCTATGGGGAGTACACTCCAGAGCTCCTGCCAAAGGGCTCCAGGTTCCAGAACAGCTTCCAAGGTGAGGTTGAGCTCAGCTCCTCCCCCCTAACATGTCAGCAAGTGCTGGGTTGGCTGTGGAACCAAGAGGAAAGCCTCTGTCCCAGAGGGACACCACCTGGGGCCTCCTTGCTGAGACTCCTGTGGCTTTGCCGTCTTTAACTGAAGCACCCAAGAGCCACGATGCCAAGAATCCAAATTCCCTTCAGTTTCTGCTCAGAGGGAAAGCTCTCCAAGACATCTTCTCTGGCCCTGTCCCACAGCAGCACTCCACAGTTACCTCCTTTGGTTTCAGTAGCACCAGAGGAGGTTGCCCGGGGAGGTGCTGGAGGCCCCACCCTCAGGAACTGGGGAGCCCACAGCTGGACACAACACTCCAGATGTGGCCTCAGCAGAGCAGAGGGGCAGGAGAACCTCCCTTGACCTGCTGCCCACTCTTCTTGATGCTCCAGGATCACAGTATCACAGCATTATCAGAGGCTGGAAGGGACCTCAAGAGATCATCAGGTCCAACCCCCCTGCCAGAGCAGGATCGCTTAGTGTAGTCCATACAGGAACGCATTCAGGGGGGTTTGGAAAGTCTCCAGAGAGGGAGACTCCACAACCCCCCTGGGCAGCCTGTTCCAGGGCTCTGTCCCCCTCACTGTAAAGAAGTTTCTCCTCATGTTGAGGTGAAATCTTCTATCTTCCAGTTTGAACCCATTGTTCCTTGTCTTGTCACTGTGAACCACCCAAAAGAGCCTGGCCCCCTCCACTTGACACCCACCCCTCAGATATTGATATTGATCAGATCCCCTCTCAGCCTTCTCTTCTCCAGGCTAAACAGCCCCAGGGATCTCAGTCTCTCTTCACACGGGAAATGCTCAAGTCCCCTGATCATCCTCAGGTGTCAGCCACTCCCCAGGTTTGTATCATCAGAACTTGCTGAGGGTACTCTCAATACCCTCAGCCAGGTTGTTGATAAAGAGATTGAACAAAACTAGACCCAGCACCTATCCCTGGGGGACACCACTGGCCACCGGTGTCCGAGTTGACTCTGTGCCACTGATCACGACCCTGTGAGCTCTGTTGTGGAGCCAGTTTGCAATCCAGCTCACTGACAGCCATCTATGCCACATCTCCTGAGCTGTTCTATGAGGATGTTATGGGAGACTGTATGGCTGGGTGATCCGTTGGACTGCATGATCTTGGAGGTCTCTTCCAACCTGGTTGATTCTATGATTCTATGAAAAGCTTTACTCAAAGTCAAGATATATGACATCCACTGCTCTGCCCTCATCTACCCACTCAGTCAAAACTTCATAGAAGGCTATCACATTAGTTAGACAGGATCTCCCCTTGGTAAATCCATGTTGGCTACTCCTGATAACCTTCTTGTCTTCCATGTGGTTAGAGATTACCTCCAGGATGAGCTGCTCCATCATATTTCCAGGGATGGAGGTGAGGCTGACTGCTCTGTAGTTGCCTGGCTCCTCCTTCTTGCCTTTTTTGAAGGCAAGGATGATCAAATCCAACTATTCTCTACCGCTGCCAACTCAGCTTGGGCAAAATCCCACTTTTAAAATGCACATTCCTAGGACTGGGATTGGACTGGATGGGATTGGATTGCATGGGTTTGGATTGGATGGGATAGGATTGGTTTGAATTGGAGTGGATGGGATTGGGTTGCATGGGTTTGGATTGGATGGGATCAGATTACTTTGAATTGGATTGGATGGGATTGGGCTGCATGGGTTTGGATTGGATGGGACTGGATTGGTTTGAATTGGATTGGACGGGATGAGCGTGGTTTGGATGAGACTGGATGGGATAGGATGAAGTGTTTGAAGGGATCCCAAGGCTTTCCTTGCTTTCAGGAGTGCACCACTGCCTGCCTGCTCTTCTCCTGATGCCAGGCCCTGTGGGAAACCAGCACAGCTCAGCTGGAGCTCCTTCCCTGCGGGCTGCCAATGCCATCCTGGCTGCCTTCCCTTTTCCTCTCTGCTTTGCACTTCATCCACCGATTTTTTTTTTTCTTTCCTTTCTGCTTCCCAGGCTGCATTTTTGATGCGCAGGTCCACAGCAGCAGCAGGGAGCAGGAGTTCAGCTGGCCAGGGGCTCCAACAGGCCAGCCCAGCTCTGGGCGCAGCATGGGGCAGTGCAGGTACTCCCCATGCAGCCTGATCAGATGCAGCAACGGCAGCAAGTGCAGAGAGAGAGGAACCTCTGCCTAGTGAGTGCTTGGAGCTGAGGGCCTGGAGACCACAGGTATGGCAGCAGCCAAGGAAGAAGGGGCTAGGGAGGAACAGCTGAAGGAGCTGGGGATGTTCGGTGTGGAAAAGAGGAGGCTGAGGGGAGACCTCATTGCTCTCTACATCTCCCTGAGAGGAAGCTGCAGGGAGCTGGGGGTTGGGCTCTACTCCCCAGTCTCAGGTGATAGAAGGAGAGGGAATAGCCTGGAATTGTGCCAGGGGAGGGTGAGGCTGGAGACTGGGAAAAATTTATGTGCTGCAAGAGTGGTCAGGGACTGACAGAGGCTGCCCAGGGAGGAGGCTGCGTCTGGGGGTAACGTTGGCTCCTGTACTGTCCCTCACCCCCCACAGCTGTGACTACCTCCCTGGCTGGAAAGGAGCCTTCTGCACAGATGCAGTGTCCATGTGTGACCCTGAGCATCACCACCTCCCCCCACATCAGCAGGGGGGACACCTGTGTGCCACTGCCCTCTGGGCACAGCTTGAGGACTACTGTGAGCAAGGCAAGGCACAGAGAACAGCACAGGCGATGCTGGGAGAGGACAGATGGAAACTGCAGAGGAGGAAGAACTGACAGGGAGTGTGGGGAGACACTCCAACAGGTTGCCCAAGGAGGCTGTGGATGCTCTCCCTGGAGGTGTCCAAGGCCAGGCTGGATGAAGCCTTGAGCAACCTGGGCTGGTGGGAGGTGTCCCTGCCCATAGCAGAGGGTTGGCACTGGATGATCCAGAAGGTCCCTTCCAACCCAACCCATTCTAGCATTCTATGACTCTGTAATTTCAGGATTTTCTGTTAGAAACCCCAAGCCATTTAAAGCTGTGAGATGTTGGATGTTGCCTTCTGACCGTGCTTATGTTCAGCACCATTTGTTCCTTCAGTTCAAGTCATTGCACTCCCTCAGGGACAAGCACCAGCTGCTCAGGGAGGTGGTGGAGGCTTCAGCCCTGGAGGTGTTCCTGAAACCTGTGGCCATGGCACTTGGGGCCAGGGTTTGGTGGCCATGGTGGGGTTGCATTGCTGGTTGGAGTCGATCACTCACCCATGTCCCACATCCCTTCACATTCCTCTCCAAACATCTAAGCCCTCTGTGCTGTTTCAGCTGTTTCCATCAGTGATACATCCTTCAGAAGGAACCACTCCTCCTGGATATCCTTTGCACCCTTCTACATCCCCCACAGGACCCACATCCAACTCTTAGTTTCAGCCCCTGGCTGCTGATGGGTTCCTGTTCTACACAGCACAGCACCTGGGCTCTCGGGCAGGAAGGGATGGGGGCAGCTCCGTGGTGTGAGACACCCAGAACAGCTCTGGGGGAGGAGGGGTGGTGATGAGCGTCCCACATCTGGGCAGGAACAGCCTCAGCACTGTGACAACTGGCAGGGGGTGACCTGCTGGGAGTCAGCTCCACAGAGAAGGACCTTGAGCAGCCAAGTTGAGGCCCTGGGCAACCAAGTGTAGTTGAGAGGTGTCTCTGCTCAAGGCAGGGAGGTTGGAGTAGATGATCTCTGAGGTCCCTTCCAACCTGAGCCCTTCTAGGATTCTATGATCCAGGAGTGCTGGAGAACAAAGATGTCCATTACCTCTTGTCCTGTCAGTGGACAGCAGTCAGAATCTGGCTCCATCTTCTTGCCTCCTACCCTTAGCTATTGATCAGCATTAATGAGATCCCTTCTCAGGCTCCTTTTTCCATTTCCTCTTTTAGTATTTTTCAAAATATTTGAACCTTTTGCTCAGTTAAACTCCACTTGCTCCAAAGGGCTCCAAAGCTGCTGAGGGGCCTGGAGCAGCTCTGAGAGGAACAAAGGCTGAGAGCCCTGGGGCTGAGAGTCTGCAGAGGAGCAGCCTGAGGGGATCTTATCAGTGCTGATCAATACTGCAGAGGTGGGGGTCAGGCTTGGTTCAGTGGTGCCCAGGGACAGGACAGGGGGCAAGGAGTACAGAATGGAATATCAGAAGTTCATCTGAACATGAGGAGGAACTTGTGTACTTAAAGGTGCCAATTGTCCATCTCATTTGGTTTGCCTCCACCTAATCCCCTCCAACCCAGCCAGAATTAGACTGCTGAAGGACTCAGAAGTATTCTTAGTAGGCAGCAGATGTAAAGGAGCTTTCTGCTGGGGATTAGTGCAGAAGGCCTTTTCCTTCCCCCAGCTATGCAAGAGTTAATGAAGTGATGGCCAAGATCAGAATATTTTGGTGCTTTCCCTACACTTCTTCTTTGTAGCATCCAATCAGAATGGGGATTTTTGTTCCCCAAGCAATGTTTTTCCTGTTAAAAGAAACACGCTTGGACTGTGCAGCTTGCAGAACAGTCACGGGCGGGCAGCACCTGCCAGCAGCATGGCCTCTGCACACGCGGCAAGTGCGGGTCACGGGCCCTCTACCTTCCTTGGCCTGCCTCCGCTCCCTGGGCTGGGCAGGGAGGTTCTGCGCAGAAGAGTCTCCTTCTTCATCGCAGTTTGTCGGCAGCTCCTACATCAAGTACAGAGACCCTCTCTACCCCCGCAGGGACCTGCAGCAGAGCCACATCTCCCTCAACGTCAGCACCAGCCACGCTGAGGGTCTGCTGGCCTGGATGGGGGAAGGGCAGGATGAGGACGATGACTTCCTGGCCGTCGGCCTGGCCAAGGGAAGGCTGAAAGTGGTGGTGAACCTTGGGGAGAGGATCTCTGTCCCTCTCGCCGACAGGCAGCAGCCCATCTGCACTTGGTCACCATCCTGCAAAACCAAACCTGCATCAAGGTGTACCTGGACGAGGAGCTGGTGGTCTTTGAAGACATCAACCCCCACAGGACGTACACTGTGCTCAACTACAGCGGCATCTGCTACCTGGGGGACTTCGAGCTGAGCAGGAAGGTCAGCGAGGTCACCAGAGGGCTCTTCCAGAAGGGCTTCGTTGGCAAGGTCAAGGACGTGGTGCTCTTCCAGGACTCCAGGAAGATCCAGCTGATGAGAGCAGAAGTGTTCAATGTTCACAGTGGGAACCAGAGAAATTAATGGGGAAGTGGTGAAGAGCCTTTACAAGAGGTCAAGTTCATAGGTCCATAAATCCATTCAGCCCCCAAATGGGGAAGAGCCAAGCCATGGAGTATGCAACAGATGTGGCACTCTGGAGCCAACCTACTGCCCTTCTCCCAGCCCAAACCCAGAAGGCCCCGGGCAGGAGGTGCAGCCCCAGGTTTTCCCTTGTGGTGTGGCAGGCAGGAAAGCAGAGCACAGGCAGTATGTGAGAAAGTTTTATCGGTTCAGAATCAAAATATCCCTTAAAATATTTACATTGTACAGTAAAAAGGGTAGCAAAACACAAAGGCCACGTATATGCTCCGGGGAGCACCACTCACAGGCAGGGCAGGAACGTGGCAGGGAGAGAAGGAAAAGGGGTGGGAGAGAAGAAAAATAGGTGAAGAAATGAAAGAATGGGATGGAAGGAAAGGGTAAGAGAAATTAATTCACTGCTAGAAATCTGGTTCTTTTTTCTTTTTAGCTTAAAAATGTTGTTTTCTGTCAGTAAAACAAGTCCAGCTTAAAGCAATCAAAAAAATTCCAGCAGCTCAGCCTCCCAATCTCTGCTCCCAAACCCGTTCAGATGACGAGAAAAGGGACTGAAAGAAAACCGAATTGATTTTAGTAGCTGATTGAGAGAGTTCAACAGAAAACTACTTCTGTGTAGCACTGAGTGGGGGTCAGGTGGTGGGAGGAGGTGTGGAGACTTTGGAAATGAAAGATGGGTTTTGATGGCTGGAGAATTGGAGTTATTAGACAAAAAAAATGGATTTTGACAGGTGGGAACTCTGAGTATTAAAAAACCCCAATGGATTTTGACAGGTGGGAATTGTGAGTACTAAAAACACAAATGGATTTTGATGGGTGGGAATTGTATTAAAAAAAAACCCCAAAGGATTCTGATGGGTGGGAATTGTGAAGCATTACAATCAGTGCAGAACAAACAAAAAGGAATTTTAGAGCCTGAAATCCACTGTTAAAATGACTTTAAACTAGAAGAGAGCACAAAAGGCAGCAACTAAAATTTCCAGGATTCGAGGAAAGCCTCAGCTAGGACCAAAGAAACAACCCCAAATCTCCCAAGCTTCAGAAGCAGTGAAAATTTGGAACCGTAGAGCAACGGAGAAGTCGTTAAAAGCGTTCCAGTCCCTACTTGTAGTCGGTCTTGTGAGCAAAGGACCTGAGGCTTTGCACCTTGGGTGGTACCGAGGCCGCAGACCGAGGTCTGCAGAACGCCCAGAATGGATTAAAAAAATGGCACGATCCTAGCAGGCTTTTGGGGGTTGTGTTCTTCTTTTCTCCTCTCTTTTAGACAAAGATTGAGGCCCTACCTGGGAAAGGTTCTCGACATGGGATTTGTCTGACTGCAGCCTTTCACCTCTTGCTTTTGCTTCGGTCGCTGTGGTCCCTGTGTCTGTCTCTGCTCTTCTCACTCTCCCTCTCCCTATGCTTCTCTTTGCTCTTCTCCTTCTCTTTGTCCTCCTCGGGTTTGGGCTTCTCCCCCTTTTTTTCAGGGTTCTTAGTCTCTCTGGGGCTCTTCCCTTCGGCAGTGTGCGGGGACCGCACTCGCTCCTTGTCTCGCTGCCCTTCCTCTCTGCCCTTCCTCTCCCTCTCCTGGGTCCTGTCCCTGCGCCTGTTCCTCTCAGCCTCCTGCTCCCAGCTCCACTCCTTCTCATGCCTCTCCTTCTTCTGCTGAGACTCACTGTAGAACCTCTGCCTGTGCTGCTCACTCTTGCCCCTGCTGAAGGCCCTCTCCAGGTGCTGGGGCTGCTCCTGCCTGCCCCACGGGTCGCTGTGCCGCCTCTCCGGCCTCCTACCCTCTTTGCTGCCAAAGAAACTCTCCGGGCCTGGGAACCTGGCCTGCTTGTGAGCAGAGCTCCCGGGTGGGAGCCCTGGGGCCATAGGGCCTGTGAAGGGTGGGGGCTGCCCTGCCAGATGAGCTACCGGCGGCCAGGGCAGCATGGGGCTCTGAGGAAAGCCAAAGGCAGGAGGAGGAAGCGGCAGCGGTGGCAGGTGAGGGGGGAAGGTAAACATGGGGCTGCTCTGCGGGGGGAAGCTGGGGGGGGCAGGGGCCTGGAACTGAAACCCAGCTGGGGTGGGCTTGGCGTGTTGGAAGCTCTGATGGGTGGCTCTGGCAGGTGGGAAGCTGCTGCCTGGGACAGGGCTGGGGCCCTGGGGGAGGAATTCCAAGCGAGGAGGATTCTCCACTTCCGAGCAAGCTACAGCTGCTGCTGGGCCTCTCCTGAAGGCAGCCACTGCCTCCATGCTCTGCAGCAGGGCATCCTCCTGGGGCTGCTTGGCATCTGCAGCTGCAGCCTCTGCCTGGGCTGCAGCAGGGCCCTGCTGCGCCTCGCCGCCCTGAGCGTCTCCCTGGCAGGGCTTCAGGGCCACTTCTGCAGCAGGCTGCTTGCAGTCTGCCTCTGCCTGCTCAGCCCCCCGCGGCCCCTGGCGCTCCTCTCCCCTGCTGGCCTCCCCTTCCTTGCTCTCTGTGGCCAGCTGGCTGCGGCCGGCTGCCTGCCGTGGGTCCCTCTTAAGGTTAATGAAGGGAGAGGCTTTAGAGGTGGTGGCAATGGCACCTTCGGTGCAGCCTGCTGCAAGGGGGTTCTCATTGGGTTTTTTCCCTGTGTTGGAGGAGGAGAAGAAGCTGGAATTTGTGGTCCTTCTGACTTCCTGGGCAGCAGTGTCCTTGTCAGGCAGCTGCCTCTTTGGGTCATTTTCTTTACCCTCTTCAGTGTCTTTGTTCTCAGCAGACAGATGAGCTAAAAATGCATCCGTGGAGACATCTGGAGGCTTCCCCTTAAGACTCAACCCCAGCAAGGGTCCTGCGCTCCTCAAAGCACTTGAGGTCCCTCCAGCTGCTGCATCCACAGCTGCAGTAGCATTGCTGGGTTCTGGGGGGTCATCCAAAGCATCCTTTGCCTCACTGCCCTCAGGAGTTGCCTCAGCAATGTCCACATCCTCCTCTTTGGAGGCTGCCTGCTCGTTCAGCAGGGGAATGTTTTCACTGGAGCTTGCTTCTGCCTTGCTGGGCTCCAAAGCCTGCCCCATGGTGCCCAAGAGGCTTTGAAGAATGTCATCCACTGGCAGGGGTTTATTTGCCAGCTCCAGAGCCGAAGGTTGATTTTCCCACCCAACCAGGACCCCAGGCAGAAATCTGAGAGGCTTTGGTGGTTCGTGCTTGGTACTTTCCACCAGGGGCTCAGTCACTGCTGCAGCATCCTCGGTGCTGGCCTGCTGAGGTTTGTTCCTCTGCTTGTGCAGCACTGTTGTGAAGGAGTTAAAGAAATCGTTTTCCTCCTCTTCCTCCAGGCCCAGCTCATGATGAGAGACTTCAGGTTTGCTTGGCTTGCTTTTCTTCTCTGGTGGCAGGGAGTTCAAGGTGCTCTCAGCAGGTTCATCCACAAAGCCAGCAGCAGCAGTGGCCACAGCAGGGATCTGCCTCTTCATCTTCTGGCGGATGATCAACCCCAGCAACAAGTTGGGTCGGTGGACTTCAATCCCTGCACAGAAAGCAGAAGCAGCTGAGTCTCTGCTTAGGGCCTGCCTACAGCAGGGGCACCCAGGGCAGGGCACACAGGAACACATCCAGGTGAGTTTGGAAAGGTTCCAGAGAAGGAGACTCCACAACCTCCCTGGGCAGCCTGCTTCAGGGCTCAGCATCCTCACAGGGAAAACGTTTTCCCTTCGGTTCCCCTGGCACCTCTTCTGCTCCAGCTTGCAGCCCTTGCCCCTTGGCCTGTCCTTGGCCATCCCTGAGCAGAGCCTGGCTCCAGCCCTGCACATCTTTATCCCCAGCAATGAGGGTAGCCCTCAGGCTCCTCTGCTCGCAGCTCCATGCCCCAGCTCCCTCAGCCTGGCCTCACAGGGAGATGTACCACTGCCTGCAGCAGCTCTGTAGCTGTGTGCTGGACTCTCTTCAGCAGTTCCCTGGGGTCCTTCCTGAGCTGAGGGGCCCAGAACTGGACACAATATTCCAGATGTGCCCTCAGCAGGGCAGAGCAGAGGAGCAGGAGAGCTTCTCTGGACATGCTCACCACCCCGCTTCTAATCCATCCCAGGCTGCCCCTGGCCTTCTTGGCCACCAGGGCACACTGCTGGCTCAGGGGCATCCTGCTGGCCACCAGGACCCCAGGTCCCTCTCGCTCCTCTGTGCTGCTCTCCAGCAGCTCAGAGTTGTGACAGTAAAGCTCCAACCCCCAAGCCTGTACTTACCAGGCCCATCAAAAGGCACCAGGTGATGTGGGACTTTGTCAGAGGAGCCCAGGGGGATGAGGTACAAATCTTTCACCTGCTTCATGTTGTTGGCAGCCACGCCGTAGCGCTTCCTGCTGCTGAAGTAGGCGAAGAGCAAGGCGTAGGAGATCTGATCCTCCTCGGTCACAGGGGTGAAGCGAACCACACAGATCTCCTGGGGCAGGAACAGGGACAAGGGACAGTGCTGACTGCAGGCATTCACCCATTCAGAGACTGGGGTGGAAGGGACGTTCAAGATCACCCGGTCCCAACCCCCGACCATGGGCAGGGACACCTCCCACCAGCCCAGGTTGCTCAAGGTCTCAACCAGCGTGGCCTGGAATACCTCCAGGGAGAGGGCAAAGCTTCTGCGTCCAAGAGAGCCACTGGAAGTGGGAGAAGAGCAGCATGCAGCCCCAGAATTATGACCAGAGCCTGGGGCTGATGCTCTTTAAAGGCTTCCTGAGTAAATTGGAGATGAGACAGGAGGTGCCATGAGGTGGCACATAACCAAGGGCTGATAGAAGGTTGGCTGTCACCGAGAGGGACCTCAGCTGAGCTTTGGGAAGGGCAGCAAAGGCAAATGCAAAACAACACACCTTGAGATGGAATCACAAAACCCCAGCATGGTAGGGGTTGGAAAGGACCTCTGGAGATCATCCAGTCCCACCCCTGGCTGGGTTCAGTGCTGGGGTCAGTTTTGGGGCCTTCCTCCAGGGAAGACACTGAGGGCTGGTACAGGTCCAGAGAAGGGCAAAAGAGCTGGGGAAGGGTCTGGAGAACAGGGTTGAGGAGGAGCAGCTGAGGGAGCTGGGGGTGTTCAGTGTGGAGAAGAGGAGGCTGAGGGAAGACCTCATTGCTCTCTGCAGCTCCCTGAGAGGAGGCTGCAGTGAGCTGGGGGTCGGGCTCTGCTCCCTAGGCTCAGGTGACAGAAGGAGAGGAACTGGCCTGGAATTGTGCCAGGAATGGGTTAGGTTGGAGAGGAGGAAAAACTTCTTTGCTGTAAGAGTGGTGAGGGACTGGCAGAGGCTGCCCAGGGAGGTGGTGGAGTCCCCATCCCTGCAGTTGTTCCAGAAAGGTGTGGCCATGGCACTTGGGGCCATGGTGGGGTTGGGTTTCTGGCTGGCCAGATGATCTCGGAGAGCTTTTCCTACCCAAACCATTCCATGAATCCAAGTGTTCCTTAGCAGCAAATGGCAGGCTAAGGTTAGGTGATAAGAACATCAAGCCCAGGAGCTGCCACCTATCTCACTCCAAACACACACACCAGTCACCCACAACTGTCAGGTGTGTCTCAGATACCCCAGGGCAAAGAAGGCAATGAAGATTTTAGGGTGAACAGGGCTCATGGCAAGAGCAGCTCTCCACCAAGCAAGCATCTTACCTTGGTCCCTGAAGCTTTGATCTTCTCTACATACTCCCAGACAGTGTGAGGAGAGATCCTGCCACCTACTTGGATACTGTCAGGTAAATCCTAGGAGCAAGGACAAGAGAACTCTGAACACAGCATACGAACTGCTGTAAGCCCTTTGCACAGGACCTGTTTCAGGCATTCAAAACATGCTTCATTTTCTTGGCTCTTCAGAGACCTAAGGGTGCTGGGTGCTGAGTTGCTCCCCAGGAGCCAGCAGCGCCCTCAGGCAGCCTTCCCGTGTGTCCCCTGCAGATACTGAAATACAGCCTTAAGGTCTCCCTGGAGCCTTCTCCTCTCCAGGCTGAACAGCCCCAACTCTCTCAGCCTGTCCCCACAGCAGAGGTTCTCCAGCCCTCTGATCATCTTTGTGGCCTCCTCTGGACCCTCTCCAACAGGTCCATGTCCTTCATCGCCTTTCATCACTGAATTATTAGCAGCCCACAAGTGGAACAAGTCCCCACAGTTAATGAATGAATGGTTAATTTCCTCTGCAGTCAATAGAAATACCTCTGTCAAATAGTCAAAGGAGCCAGACACCGGGTAAGCCTTGATGACAAACTTGGCCACTGAAGGCATATTGATGAAGCCCTTCCAGATGAAGTTCAGGTGTGCTAGGAACAGACTTTCATATTCCACAGTTCCAGGGGTTTCTGACCTAAAACCAAAACCCAATACAAAACCCCACTTCTAGAACATGACAGACCTCAAAAGCCCCCAAGGTCGTGATTCTAACTCAGTATGAGGGTGGGGAGACACTGGAACAGGCTGTCCAGGGTAGCTGTGGATGTCCCCTCCCTGAAGGTGTCCAAGGCCAGGATGGATGAGGCCTTGAGCAACCTGGGCTGGTGGGAGGTGTCCCTGCCCATAGCAGAAGGTTGGCACTGGATGATCCAGGAGGTCCCTTCCAACCCGACCCATTCTAGTATTCTGACTCTGTGATTTCAGGATTTTTTCTGTTAGAAACCCCAAGTCATTTAGAGCTGTGAGTTGTTGGATGTTGCCTTCTGACCCTGCTTATGTTCAGCACCATTTGTTCCTTCAGTTCAAGTCATCACACCCCCTCAGGGACTGGCACAGGCTGCCCAAGGAGGCGTGGAGTCCCCATCTCTGAACATGTTCCTAAAACCCGTGGCCAAGCCACTTGGGCCTCCAAGGGCTGGGATGGACTTGCGCCTCTGAGATGGGCAGGGCAGGGCTGAACTTGTGCCCCTGAGGGCTCGGGTTTCTGTGGGTTGGGCTGGACTCGTGCCTCCAAGATGGGCAGGGGTGGACTGGACTTGCATCTCTGAGAGCCGGGACTCGCTTGGGCCTCCACAGGCTGGGCCAGACTGGCAGCTCTGTGGATTAGACTTGCGCCTCTGTGGGCAGAGGCGCAAATCCAGCCCAGCCCACAGAGGCACAAGTCCAGTTTGCAGGGCGCAAGTCCAGCCCAGCCAGGCCCAAAAAGGTACAAGTGCAGCCCACCCCAACACATGAAGGCACAAACCCAGCACATCCCTGCCCTTGGTAGCAGAAGCGCAGCCACAAACTTGAAGGTACAAGTCCAACCCAGCCCTGTCCTTTGAGGCACAAGTTCGGCCTGGCCCCCAGAAGCTCAAGTCCACCCCAGCCCACAGAGGCACAAGTCCAGTCCGCAGAGATGCAACTACAGCCAAGTCGGGCCCCCAGAGGCACAAGTCCAATCAAGCCGAGCCCCCAAGAGGCTCAAGCCCATGGAAATGCAAGTTTAGCCCAACCCACAGAGGCACAACTGCAGCCATGCCCTGGAAGGCACAAGTCCATCCCAGCCTGGCCTGCAGAGGCACAAGTCCAGCCTGGCCCCACCGACAGAAGCACAAGCCCAGGATGCACAGGCGCAAGTCCAGCCCAGCCAGCCCCACCCCTGGAGGCACAAGTCCAGCCCCGTCCCCTCCTTGGTGGCTTAATTCTAGCCCCGTCCCCTCCTTGGTGGCTTAAGCCCAGCCACCAACTTGAAGGCACAACTCCAGGCCAGTGCCGTGCCCCGCCCTCTCCCCCCCCCCGGTCCCGTCCATGAGGCCGAACTCAACCCCAGGGAAGCCCTTTCCGCCCCAAACTCCGCCCACCCTTGCAGGTGGAGGCAGAAGCTCAACCCCTTCACCATTTCAATCGCAAAGTCTAAAAAAAAAAAAAAAAAAAAGTCAGACACAGCAGGAGAGCAAAATAGTTTACAGACTCCGTTTCCCAACAGCTCTGAGCTCACCGTGAGCCTGAGCTCCTCCAGCGTGGAACCTCTGTTAGCCTTACACTTGCGCTGCCCTAGGTTCAGTTCACAGTAGAATGTGGGAAAAGTCTCTCTGCAGCCTTCGTGCAGCAGCCCTTCAAGTACGGGAAGGCAGCTGTGAGGGCTCCCAAAATCTTCGCCAGTCTTATCCCCCCCAGCTCCCTTAGCCTGACTCCAGGCCTTGGATCGTCTTTGTCACCGCCTCCGCACTCGCTCCAGCACCTTCGTGTCCTCCTGCTGGGGACGCCAGACCTGGAGGTGGGATCGCAGGTGGGGCCTCGGCAGGGCAGAGACCAGGGGCAGCGGCCCCTCTCTTGCCGTACCGCCTACACTCCTCTGGCTGAAGAAGAAAACAGCAACCGAGTTACAGGAAAACTCTTCCTCTCCTGAGAGTCGATTTTTACAAACCGTGTTCCAACGAACAGAAGCAGCTCTGGCCCCGAGGCTTCGGAGCTTTCGTACACAGAGGGTCAGAGCCGCTGCCCCTGTGGCATCACATCCACGGTGCCCGGGGGACAGGAGCCGGTGCCTCACACTGCCCTGTTGCCCCCACGGGCACCCATTCCTTCGGCGTCTCCAGAGCCTGAGGCTGTTGGGATCACAAACCACGGGCCGAGCACACAATATGAATTAGCAGCAGCAGGGCAGGAAGAAGGCACAGGGCTGGGGGAGCAACTGCTGGCCTCTGCATTCCCATGGCACCAGCAGGGAAAGGGACACGAGTGGGCAGCTGCTCCTTCACCGAGCTGGCCTGGAGCTTCTTTCTTCCACCCAGCACCCACGGGGCAGCTCCAAGGGCTCCTGGAACTGCTAAGAGCACAGGGGCTCGGCCACCCTCCCACCCTTCACACCAAGGCAGCTGAAGTATAAACAGGGCCCGGGGCATGTAGTGTCTGCATTTAATCTGTGCCAGGGGCTGACCTCCAGCATTTCCTTTGTCCCCTGATGGTCCCTCCCCAGCACAGAAGGGGACAGGAGAAAACCCCACAGGGAGAAGTGAAAAAGGATGTAGTCGACTCTTCAAACAAAGGGCAAAGTCTAGAAAGTGATACTCACAGCACTGCGGGGCAGCAGGCACAGCACCCAGGCAGGCAGTCTTCTGGAGCAGGATGAGAAGGTCCCCAACAGGAAGCTCTAACAGAACCTCCCCCACCTCCCCAAACTTCCCCCTTTATACTGGTTGTGGTGCTACGAGCACTACCTGGAGCCAACTGCAGTCAGCTGAAGCCCAGGGCTGATGTGGGATCATCCCAGCCAAACAGGACACTTACCTGGAAACCCTGTTCATGCAGGCATCTGGTGGTGGGTCCATGGCACGTTCCATCAATTTATCTCCTCAGAGCTAAGCCCAGCCCCTTCTAGCCCCTCAGACCTCTTACCAGCTAGCAGATGCTGCCAAGCACACTCCAGAAAATGCAACTCTCCTGGGAAACATCTTCCCAAGTCAATGCCCAAGCCACTGAGTGAAGGCTACTGAAGTTTTTACCACATTTTAAACAGAGCAAAACCAAAGGCAGTCAGATTCTGACCTCTCAAAGAGCACCGCAGTGAGGCTCGGTACACGCTCTGCACAGAGAACGGGAAGCAGCATCCATCCTTTCTGGAGACACTGAGAACTTAGCTGCTCCTTTTCTGCTGGCCTCCTCAGTGCCACATGGCACATTTTGTCAATTTCATCAACTGGGAGCTTCCAAAACAGGATACAGCAATGCAAGTTTTTACTAAAAGAGTTCTTCTTCCAACTCCTTCCAGTACTCAAAGGGGGCTACAAGAAAGCTGGGAAGAGACTTTTGAAAACGGATTCGTAGCGATAGGATAAGAAGTAATGGTTTGAAGCTTGCGGAGAGCAGATCGAGACTGGAGATGAGGACGAAATTCTTTCCACTGAGGGTAGGGAGACTGTGGCACATGCTGCCCAGGGAGGCTGTGGATGCCTCCTGCCAGGGGAGGCTCAAGGCCAGGGTGGAAGACACCTAGAGCAGCCGAGTCTAGTCGAGAGGCATCCTGCACCTGACGGGTGGTTGCAGAAGATGATGCCTGAGGTCCCTTCCAAGCCAAACTGCTCTGCGATGCCAGCTACAGCTAGGGCCAGATACAGAGAAAGAACTGAGCATCAGGTCAATGAATGCAGAACTTTCCAATCATCATTCGAAGCCCAGAACCTAGACCACTTCTTCAGAAGCTCTGTGTTCACTACAGGACGCTCCTGTCTGAGAGACACACAGACTGGTCAGCAGCAGGCCCAAGCCACCACAGCTCTTAACTTGCCTTCCTGGGGCCTTGTGGCTCTCTCTGCCTCTGAGGAGACCATCAGTGCTTTTATTTTAGGTTTTCTATCAGGCATAGAAAATGAGGCTCACAGTCAAGCAATCCTATTTCTTTCCGTCCTCTTACTCTTTTTAATCAGTCCCCAGTGGTGCTGTAACAGTGACAGCTTTGACATCTACCCAGGCTTTACTCTCATGAGTGCAGCATAGGTTCCTGTTAAGAGGATGGCAGCCACTTCACTGGCAGCAGCATTTGAGGCAATTACTGAGAAGTGAAAAGGGGACAGGAAACTCCCAGGGCTGTGCACCTCAACTAGAAATACCCAAATTCTCTCACCGGTCCACCTTGGCTGAATGGGATTCGGTGCAACGTGGCCTCGGTTCAAACCACTGTTTTCTTGCAGCTGCTGGCCAGAGCTCAGATATTATTCATGCCGTCCTTTAAAAGAATGCGAGAATTGGAAATAGCACTTTGCAAGTTCCCCTAAATAGATCAGGGAGGTAACAAAGAAGTGTTGTACAAGTAAGCTCAAAGCCTTGGGATGCTGTATAAGAAAATCAACTATCCAAGGCAGTCCTGACCTTGCAGATAAGAAAACAGAAACAATTAGGGTAGCAAAGAAATGTCTGTTTCTATATTAGAGCAGCTGCAAGCGTTATCTTCACTCATATATCATGCCAACTATATTACAATGAGCTAATTGACACAGCTCTGGTCTTTGTATTTTTGTGCTCTATCACCTATCTTCAGGCAACTATAAAAGGCCCTCAGATGTTCTAATAAATGTCTTTGATCATAGACTTCGATATGATAATCAATCTGCTGTGACAAAAGAATGCTTCTTACTTTCCCTCCGCTTTTCTAAGCTCCTGTTCTTCAGCCTCAGGTTGACTCCAAGATCTGTCATTGCAGAAGAACAAAACCAAAGTATCAATAGTTGCAGCACTTGGCCAGGACTCTCCCCCTAGTAAACTCAGAGTAAATCAGGTATTCCTGCCTTTCCTATGCCAAAGTGTACAGTGCAGGTCCACTGGAATCTCTAGACTCAGTCTCTGAGCTGAAGGTCTTTCCTAGGGATGGTCTGAATTAACCCCCACACTTAGCTCTCCAACCAGGTAACCTTACCTGAATCCCTGGCACCACATTCCTCCTCTGTGAGCCTCCTTTCCTTCAACAGCAAACTTGCAGCCACTTCCCCAGCTCCAGAAAAAAAGACGAGTGCTGGAGGTGTTCAAGGCCTGGGTGGATGAGACCTTGAGCAACCTGGGCCGGTAGGAGGTGTCCCTGCCCAAGGCAAGGGGTTGGAACTGGATGAACTTGAAGGGCCCTTCCAACCCCAACCTATTCTGGAATCTATGAACTACCACACACTGCACACAGACAGGAGCTGAGTGGCTTCCAGTTTGTAGCCTCTGGACCACTGAGTAGTTACAGACTGTCCAGGAAAGCACCTGACAAAAGGAAGCCTCTACACTCTACATGCGGCTGGGTGGGCAGCTTCCTGGTGCCTCCAGATTGCTAGAAATGACAATTTTCTAAATGAAGTTACCAGAGGGCTGCTGGGAGTGGCTTCCATTTGGGGCATCCCACCCCATCCTGTGCCACAGAAGAGCAGGTGATCAACTCCAAGGCTGACTCTGGCAGCACTGCAGTCATCTGTAGGCAGAGGGGACAATAAATTGTGACACCTACAAAAGATCTGACACTTCACAGATGGTCTTTGTTTATTCTCTCTGGGAGCTGAAGGGGAGGGTGGAGCCCACCTCTCCTTTTCTCTTCTAGCAGCCCTGTATTGTTTAGCAGTAGATTTCCTACCGCAGCTGAAGCCTCAGCCCGAGGTACTGCACACGTGAAGCGCTTGGAACGCGGCACTTTGGGCTCCGTGGCGTGGCCCGGCCCAGGTTATACCTCACACAATGAGGCCATAACATTCATCTCAGTGTTCACCACAAGGTGTGAGAGCTGAAAATGCCTTAGACTGGCTGTGAAAAATCCTGCCTCAGATCTGTTTCATTTACTGTCTTTTCCTGCACACATGGTCCAGCTACCAGATTTGTTTGGTTTCTGTGTTAGTAAACATTAGAACTACAGGAGAGATTGAACCAGAATAAAACGGGTGCTGCTGGGACCCCTGAGCTACCGAATCCCTGCTCCTACTGCACTGCCTGGGGAATTCCCTGACCCAGTCACCCTCACCAGCACTCAGGCAGCCCAGGCTCAAGCACAGCCCCTGGGCAGGCAGAGGGCTCTGAGGCACCTCACCTTCTGCAGCTAAGGGAACACAAGGGTCACCTTCTCCACGTGATGTCCAGACACCTTCAGTACAGTCTCCTGAAACCAGCAGGTCCTCAGTCACAGAAGTTAGCTGCAGCAGCCTTCACGCAGGGCCAAACTGAGAGGTGAATTCCTGCCTCTGGCTGCGCAGTCGACATCCTGCAGCTGTCACTGAGCAAGCTCCTGGAGCATCAGAACTGAAACACAGCTTGAAGTACAACCACATCGAAAACTGACCTAAGAAGAAGTATCAGAGGCACAGAAGAACATCCATGAGCAGAAATACTCAGCACAGGAGAACTCTTCAGTGTAGGAAAGCAATCGCAGAATCCCAGAGTGGTTTGGGTTGGAAGGGACCCTAAAGATCATCCAGCTCCAACTCCCTGCCATGGGCAGGGACACCTCCCACCAGCCCACGCTACTCAAGGCCTCATTCTCTCAGCTCTGCTGCCAGTTCCAAACGCTGAGGAGCAGAAAGCAGCAGCGATGAGACAGAGCGTTCAGATGAGAGCTCTGTTGATGTTCTGCCATCTGTGATATGTGCTGGGACCCCTCTTCACGTTACATGGAGTGAAGAACTCACCAAATCCCCTTGATAATCACTGTGGACATGCCAGCAAGTTATGCTTCAGGTCACTCTGGGCTGCAGCGTGGAAGCAAATACAAGAGCTGAACACTGCACTATTTTTCTCTCTGACTAGGGCAGAGGTTGCTGTGGCTGTGGCTCTCCCTCAGAACCGAAGCCCCGTTGACTCATGCTCTCTGGATTCAATGTCAAGATACACATCACAAAGCTCTTCTCCCTCAGCTGCTCTTGCAGAGGAGAGCCAGACTCATCCAGAGAGTAATTCTGATCTCAAGTACCACTCAAATAGAGCTAAAAGGCAAAGAACACCAACTTCGGCTTTGCAATTCATTTATTAAGAACCTTACAAAAGTGATCACAAACTGGGATACAAATAGTTAACCACTTTGAAGAAAAGAAAGGCCAGCCAGACACAGGTCACCCAGTCACTGGGAAGGCATTGCCCAGCCCTCCCCATGCCACCTAACAGTGCCCCAGAGCAGCCAGCAAGCCCTGGATGCAGTCAGAGCTTCAGCACCTGCCTGCTGAAGCCACTCAAGGCATCCCAGGTAGCAAAGAGCTGCATTCCCTAGCACCAGGGGACGGAGAAGGAGAAGAGAAAGAAAAGCCAACCCAAGCCACCCCCCAAGAACACAGCTGCTCAGTCTTCAGTGAAGTAAGCCTTCAGCCCCTCCAGCTCTGCAGCAGCTGCTGTACTGGAAGGGGTCAGGGCAGAACTCACATTCTTGCTTTCCTGCCTGACACTCTTCTGTTGGGAGTTTCCTGGGCTGCTCGGTTCCTTCTTTCCTTCTCTAGCACCACTCAGCAGCCTCTGGCTCTCTGTGAAGTACTGGTTAGGGTGACTCAAAGAGAACCCCACATCATCCACCTGCAGGCAAGAAGGAAGCAGCACTGGTTACTGCAGTTCAGAAGTCATCTCTGCCACAGTGAAGGACAAATTAATCAGCAGTTCAATAAAGCAAAAGCCATCACTTGACAAACACTAGCAGGGCAGATCTTGCTTTCATCACCAGCTGTCTCCCTTCCTGCTGGACATCAAAGGATGTCACCCTGCCTTTGCTGTAGCAAAGACAAGGAGCACCCCACAACACATAAACAGCACAAGGATGCTGGCAAAGCTTTACCCATGCAGGACAATTGAACCTGCACCCTGAAACCACATTTGTCTCCCCAAAAGAGGGGCTGGGACAAGCCCAGCGTGCCCAGGGTAGCAGAGATCACTGCTGAAAGCTGCAAGAACTGCACAAGATAAACCCCAATCCCAAGCACCAGTGTGAAACCGAGGATGGGAAGTGCAATCTCCACCTCCTGCAGCCAGGAATGCAGCACCCGGAGGACAGCAGGCTAAGACAGGAGCCCAACAGAGCCAGCTCAGCTGTGCTCCATCAGTGCCAGCAGCAGCATCCTGCCATCACGTGCACATCCAACAGCACAGAGCAGTAAGTCTGCAGTGGAGCAGCCAAACCAACTGCACCTTTTCACTGCCACTTGCTACTGAGCAGCAGCATCCTCTCAGCTCCATCACCATCATGCAGTAACTGAACATTTAGCCAGAACTCCACCACCTCACCAGCAAAGCCTTCACTTCAGAAGGAAGCTGTTCTGATATGTGCCCCACACATTACTGCCCTGCCAGTCTCAGGGGGCTCAGAAGCTGGGACACTGCCTTTAAAGGGTGCTCCCAGCCCTGCTCAAGCAGCCTGCACTTCAGGTGAACACCAAGAGCACTTGGAGGGAAACACTGCTCTTGAAAAACGTCGGAAAATGCTAGGGAAGTCACTCTGTGTGTGTGCTGGGAGGTCAGAGCCTTAATTACACTTGTTGGCTTATTTTTTTAGGGTACATCTGAAAACAGCAAATACTTTTTTTTACTGTATATAACCACACACATTGGATTAAAACCAGGGCACTGGAAAAGTTAAATGACTTAAAACAGACCAAGTCCAGCAGTGTCAATATCTTCAGGAAGAAATTGCAACCTGTTACTACCTCTAGCAATGGTCAGGCTGCTAACAACTTCCATGCATAAAAGCAGCAAATTGCAGAAGCTCTGAAATCACTGAAATGAAAACCAGCAGAGCAAGAGAGTTGAGGATGGATGTGGGAACTGCACCCTCTAGGCTCCATGCACCACGTCCAAGGCCTTCCTCCAGACAAAGAGTGCAGTCCAGCCAGAGCAGTGGTACTCACCTCGTGGGTCAGCTCGAAGTACTTCTGGCAGGCCAGCTGGTAGTGCATGCCCTTCACCAGCTCCAGGATCTGCACAGCAGAAGGGAAACCCAGGTCAGGAGCAGCACACACACCTCTTGTGGATACTTACCAGAGAACCAGTGAGGCTGGAGAAGACCTCTCAGACCATCAAGTCCAACCCTCCAGCCAGCATCCCCAGGGTACTTTACAACAGCCCTGCAGCTCAGGGACAGCACCTTGGACACATGTGCTCTCCTGACACTGCCAGCACTCAGGCAGCCTGCAAGGCTTCCTAAACATCCTGTCCTCAGTAAGAACAAGGCAGAGCCAGGGCAAGGTGTGTCGGGCCCTGAAAACGCAATTGCAGCACTCGGAGCTTCACGAACAAGTTGAATCTTTATCGTGGTAACACAACTGTGCCAAGTAGCTGTCAGCCCTCACACTGCAGTCTCTCTGCCACCCACAACTGCAGCCATAAACACAGCAGTCCCAGAAGCTGAGGCATGAGGCAATCAAGGACTCCATTTGTGGTTTTATCTCCCACATTGCTGGCTCATGCAGATGCAGAGTACAGCAGCGCTGTGCTCCCATTGAGAGCACATGATGCCAATCACCAGAGACAAGGATCTGGGAGAGGAAAGCCTCTGCCTCCAGTAAGAATTGTGCCTCTGCAATGAAGCCTCTTCTTGCCAAGCAGGCTCAGTAGAAGGTGTGAGGAGCCAGCTGCTCTGAACGTCCATTAGGAACATCAGGACCATCTCTTGTCAGCACAATTGGCTTCCCACTTCAGGTAATCTTCTGTGCTGAACAAAGCCTCCAACTTATCACCACGCAGCGCCAGCTAAGTGTTGTACAGTCCCATCCCCTCCTCCCCCCTTTCCAGAACCAAAGAGCCTGCTCCCTGCTTATCAAACAGAGAAACTGCTGCAGTTGTGAGGCAGCCTCGGCAGAAGCACTGAAACTCCTCAAGCAATGCTGATTCCAAGCCCCTCTCCCAGGGCTGTCCTCTGTATCACACACAGCCACAGGCTCCAGCTGAGCAAACTGGTGCCCTCACTGCTGAAAGCTGCCTGGCATTTACTTGCAGATCTACCAATAAATTACATTTGTTGAATGGATAAGACCAGCACCACGGTACCAAGGAAGCTCTCCGCCCTGCTGCTTCTCTGTCACAGCCCAGCTGCTGGCATCCCTGTCCCTCCTGCCACCTACTGTTCCATCTGTAAAAGATTAAGGCCAAGGCCAGCCAGACAATGAACTCTGAACTCTGGCACTATTGTAGAGGGTAGAGGTTAGAAGGGACCCCTAGAGATCATGTGTGTGTGAGTCTGCACTTGGGTATTTCTGTGTCACCTCCTCCTCCTCCTCGGAAACTGACTGAGAAGCTTCACTGTCAGGTGAAGTGGCTGAGAGCAGAAGGAAGCTCATCCATCCCTATCCTTTTAGCTAGTGCCTCAGGGTTCCCAGCTGGTTTCTCACAACTAAAGCCAGGCCCTTCAAGAGCTGTCTCTGGCTTCCAGCACATGCAGCCCACACTGCTTCTGTGCACTTCTTCAGAAGGTGTTGATGACATCACCTGGATTCACGATCAGAAGACTCTGCTGTCGGTGAGGTGAAAGGACACTCACCAAGTTCTGGGCACTCAGGCTAACTATCCTCCCTTCCCACAAAACAGAATGCTCAGGCAGAGCAAAGATCAGCTTGCCTGCCACATGTGTGCACAGGACAGCAGCCTGCAGCTGTCCTCCCCACCCAGCAGCAGCCCTGCAAGCAGGCCCCCTTACCCCCTCACAGCAGCAGCCTTCTGCCTTTAGGAAGACATTTACACCACACTGCTTTATTCTGCAATCAGTGTTGCCAAGGCCTCCTCTGTTAGCTCTGATGTGCCTTTTCTTCAGAAAAGCAAAAGCCAGGGGCAGTCATGGCCCAAGAGAAGGTATTTTATTTGTCTTCTACAAGCACCTCTATGTTCCTTCCACTTTTAATGGGCAGCTTTTCTAGCCTGAAGTGGGGAGACACTGGAGCAGCAGCTTTATGAGGGTCTGCGCTCAGGAAACGTGTGGCCACGGCTCCTAGGGTCAGGGTTCAGCAACCCATGTGGCTATCGGGTTGATGGCTGGACTGGATGATCTCAGAGGGCTTTTCCAACCCAAACCACTCCCTGATTCTGGAAGGAGCTGTGAGAGCTGCAGTGAGTGCAGCCAGCTCAGAGCCTTTGGTGAAGCCCCTGCTCGTTGTGAGTTTGCTCTCCTGTGCATGTGGCCAGCTGAGTGTCCCCAGGCCCAGAGCAACACATTCACCTCCAGCAGAAAGCAGGCAAGAAACTGCCTTGCACCTCAGAACAGGCATCCATCTTCCCCTGACAGCACTGAGGGGCATCTTTCACTTGGACAGCCTGCTTGTCTGGAGCACAGACAGCAAGAGGTGGCACTAAATGAAGTCACATTTGAAGACAGCAAAAAAATTTCAGAGCAGGGCGAGGAACAATGCAAGGGGCCCCAGGAAAGACACAGCACTGATAGGAAAGACACAACACTGATTGAAACACTCAGCTGAGAGGGCAGGCTCTGCCTCAGCCACAGCCAAGAGAAGCTGTAAAGATGATATCACTCCATATCTGCAGGTAACAAGAGGTCTGATAGGCTGGAAGGTATGGTTGAGTCAATGTCAGTCCTGAGGCCCAGATCCTGGAAAAGCAACTACAGGAGAAGCCTTGAAAGGTTGCAAACCATCCACCCATTCACCACGTCCTGAGCTGAAGGAGAAACAGTAACCAGCATCAGAGAAGACTCCAGGAGGCCCCAAGTCTGGACTGAAGGATCTTGGGCTGGCATTAGCCATGCAGATGTTACTGACCACAGCCACAGAGCCATGAGGGGTGGCAGCAATGAGATCTGCATGGGACCCCAGACAGGGGTGAAGCAAGCCCCTTCCTCTTCTGTGGAACCTCTCAAAAGCTGTCTGACGTAAAAGATCAAGGTCTGAGAACTCAGCCACAGCCAACCTCCTTAGTTTGGCTGATTTTAGTTTTCCGGTGTTTTGGTTTGGGTTAACACCAGGAGCAGCCACTGCAGAGCCTGTATCCTGCCACCAACACCACAAAACCCAGAGACAGGACAGAGTCCAGGCAAAGAAGATGCTGATGAAGGCAGCTTTTCTTGGCCACTTCTGGCAGGAAAACTCCTACTGAATCCCAACCTAAAGGGAGAAAACCCACACACATCTATTCATATCCAGTAAGGATGCTAAGTACAAAGACACTGCCTTGCTGTGTGTGGTGGTTTGAAACTGTCTTTTTAATTTTTCCTTGCAAAGTTCAGAACAGAGAAAGTGAAAGAATGTAAATAAGTCACTATTGGGTGTAAGAAAGCAAAATAATGATTGTTCTAAACACTTCCATTGGATGGATAGAAATGTTTAAGAACTGTTACCCAAAACAAAGTAGGCACTCTGCACATTCTGCGTTCTGCAGTGGGGGCAGTTGCTGGGCTGTCTGGCTGCTGTTTCTTCTTCTCTTCTGGCTGAAGATAACACGTACTGACCTTGGCAGCTAAGTTAACAACTTTCTGCTTAACTAACTCTGCTTCTCTGTCCAGAGGGGTCTGGGGGGGGAAGCTCCTGGGAGAGAGAGAGGCCCCTTTGGGAGGGTCCCCTTGGGGGGAAGCAAAGGGAGATCGGTTGTGCTTTTCTGTTGATTGTATATATTTGTACATGTTGTGAATTTTGTATATTTGTACATATTCATTGCATTTCATCGTAGATTTTAGACTCTGCTTGTAAATACAGCTTTTCATTTGCTTCCAGACTGAGCTAGCCTGGTTATTGTCGGTGGGGGAGGAATTTCAGCTCACACCAACACACTGTGCAAAGCCACCGGAGAAACAACATCTGCTAGCTCCTGCCCACACACAGCAAGGCAATTGAGGCAGCAAGTCCCCAGCAATCACTCCCATGATTAGCAGGATAAAAATCTCACAGCAGCATCAGTTTTTGATGTATTTAAGATGGGAAGAAGTCAAAGGCAGGCATCCCTAGTGCCTGTCAGAGATGGAAGACAGACCAATGCTTGTTGATGTGAACCAGGAGAAAAACGAAGGAAAAGCCTGAGCAGCTCAGGCATTTGTCAGGAATGACTACAAGTGACCAACAAATGCTTTAAAACTAATCCCCTCTCATTTCTATCTTAATTGTTCCTTCCAAGGAGCAGAGACTGCTCAAGGCTGCCCTCTCACACACTCCTCTGTCAAGTCCAACACTCTGGCAAGCACCACAGAGCAGCTTCTTCCTATGGGCCTAGAGCTGGTTTCAGGCAGCTCATGCACAGAACTGTCTCAGCTTCCCTCCAATCTGTCCCTTCCTCCACCAAAAATGATGGCATCCTTTTGGAGCCTTAGTATCTTGCTAGAGCATGCAATGGGAGACAGAGTCCTTCAGGACACCCCTCAAAAAGCTCCAGGTCCTGTGCTCTCCTTGATATACAAGGCAGGGTTTCAGCTGAATGTTTCCTTTTCAGAAGCTGCTCAAAATCTCTATTTCACTTCCCTAGGCCTGGAGCTTTTATTGTGATGGGGAAGTCAGAGCAACAGGTGGCTAAAAATGCGCGGGCTTTAGGAGCTGATCGCAGGAACAATTCCTCAGGTCTCCCAACTGCACAGTAAAATCTTCCCCAAGTCACTGTAACAGTGAAAAGAAATTCTCTGAAGCAAGCATATAATGGATTGGCTTGGAAAAGACCTTGAATATCACGTAGCTCCAAGCCCCTGCGCCATAGGCAGGGACACCTCCCACCAGCCCAGGTTGCTCAAGGCCTCATCCAGCCTCACCTTAGAGTACTTCCAGGCATGAGGTGTCCACAACTCCTCTGGGCAGCCTGTTCCAGTGTCTCACCACCCCCATTCTGAAAAGCTTTGTCCTAATGTCCAACCTACATCTACCCTGCTCTAATTTCAAACCATTGCCCCTAGTCCTACGGTGCACCACAGGCCCTTGTAACGAGACCCTCTCCAGCTCTTCTGTAGCCCCCTTCAGGTGCTGGAAGGCTGCTAAAATATTTGCAGACTCATTTAAACTCTTTTTTCCATCAGTGGAGTAAAATGAAGTAGAACGAGACCCTGCGTGGCACCCACTGCAGTACCAAACCAGCTCATGAAGTCACACAGCCAGAGGCAGTGACACCAACCCAGTGAGAGCACTAGAGACAGAAAGCCAAGGTCCTGCATGAGATTTTGCAAGAAGAGACTCCTCATAGGCTGCACACAGCATTCCTACAGACATGGGAAGGAAAACTGCAGAGCAGTGCAGCTGTGTCTCACCTGAGCTATCCCAGCAGGAGGCACCTTGCAGGCCTGCAGCTTCTGCCTCAGCAGCTCCGGCTCACAGTGGCGGAAGGGACACCCTGCCAGGGAAAGCAGCAAGCTGACATACAGCCTGGGTACCCAGCAGCTGGTCACGCAGGCACCCCACAGACCAGCTCAGCAGCTCGTGATTGTCTAGCAGCTTGCCAATAACAAAGTCAGCTCCCCATCTGTGCAGCTGCTTGCCTCTTACAGGCTACTTCAAAATGCTGACTGCACCACACAGTCATCAGGGACATAAAACATCTCAACAGAAACAGGCCACAGCTCTCATACACTGACAGGAACAGAGCAGGGAGGTAGCTGCTCACCACCAGCAGGGAGGTAGCTGCTCACCACCAGCAGGGAGGTAGCTGCTCACCACCAGCAGGGAGGTAGCTGCTCACCACCAGCAGGGAGGTAGCTGCTCACCACCAGCAGGGAGGTAGCTGCTCACCACCAGCAGGGAGGTAGCTGCTCACCACCAGCAGGGAGGTAGCTGCTCACCACCAGCAGGGAGGTAGCTGCTCACCACCAGCAGGGAGGTAGCTGCTCACCACCAGCAGGGAGGTAGCTGCTCACCACCAGCAGTAGTGCAGGAACTCTTGATAGCTGTAGCAAAACAGCAACAGCAGACCAGCCACGAGAGCCAACTGGCCTTTAAAGGCCAGTCCTTTGTACAGGTGTTCCTTGATAAACAGCTCCAGGGTCACTACCTGAGCTGCAAGTGGGAGGCTTTGCTCCAGAAGTGGTTTTGAAACACAGCTGAAGGAATGCCTTCATAGAGAGCAGCAGCAGTGAAGCCAGGGTGGGTTTTCCATGCTTAGCCACACAGAGGTTGGAGGGGTTTAAAGTCAGCTAGCAAATCTCAGAATTCCTGCCCAGCTGCATCCCTCTCTCTCAACACCTCTGATGGCACACTTGTGTCATTTTGAAGTCTCCTTGCAGTGCCACCAGGTGCAAGAGAGCTGTGGCCTCAGAACGAGAGACATCATTTAAGAGACTAGAGAAGGGATCACCTCCCTAGCCAAGGGCTTCCCCTGCTCTCAGCATTCCCAGTGAACCAAGAAGGCACTCACCATGGTAGTCGCCCTGGCTGGGGGGGTTGGACATGATGATCTTCATGCAGCTGTAGGGGGTGTAGTCAGTCCTCCTGCCCTCCCTGCCGTAGCTGTGCCGGATGCTGTAAGCATAGCCTTTGTCGAACTGCATCAACAGAGCAACAAATCCTTACAGCTGCTGCAGTGCCTCCAGCTGCAGTCAGGCAACAGAACGAACGAACCCTCCAAGCACACTCCCACTGAGTAGAGCAGAGCACAAGTGGAGCTGCCTGCTGCAGGCTGTGCTGTGCATGACACGGGCTCGCAGGAGCACACAGGCTCCTGGTGCGGGGGTGTGCAAGTGCTGCCAGCTGAGCTCTCCTCAGCTGATGCAGGTGCTGCTCTGGAGGTCACGCGACTGAAAGAGCAAAGGTCTGAACCCCCAGATGTTAGGAAATTACAAAAACAGTAATTTAAAACCTCCCACGAATGTCCCCACAGCTACACATCCCTGACCTATCTCCTGGGGCTCCACCACTTCCCTGGGCAGCCTTGCTCACGGGGCTGGGTAAGGGTCTTGAGCATAGGTCCTGTGAGGAGTAGCTCAGGGACCTGGGGTTGCTCAGTCTGGAGAAGAGGCTGAGGGGAGCCCTCATTGCTCTCTACAGCTCCCTGAGAGGAGGCTGGGGTCAGGCTGGGACTGTCCTGTTCTCCCAGTGACAGGGGGAGATGAAATGGCCTCAAGTTGCTCCAGCTCAGACAGCACAGCTCGGCTCAAGGGCTCTGGCACTCTGTACAACATGTGCTGTAAACCCCATATTTTTCCTTGATTAACAGCAAAACAGAAACAACACAAAGCCAAGAAAACTAGGCAAACCCACAACATTTTAAGGTGATGATCAAAGGAGAGAGAGAAGCTCAGAAAAAGAGCTATGAGCCCTTGCTGGCACAGCAAAGAGAACTGCTGAGGTTCCCCTGTGCACAAAGCACACCAGACTGCAAACACAGCAGGAGTCTGGCTGCACTCAGAGGCAGGCTTGATCTGAGCACACAGGAATATTTTCCCCTAGTTAACTCTTCTTTGCTTTGTTAATTCATCGCTAATTAAAAGGTGACTGCAGGGAAAATGCAAATAGAGCAGCAACAAAGCTCCACTGCCAGCCTGCTCTGACCTCCCTCAGAAGGAGCACACAGACTGTGCCTGCTGTAAGGCTCTTACAGGGCAACAGCTCTGGTAATCAAACACAACTGCTGCAATTCATCCAAGAAAACAACCTCTTGTGGTTTGTTTTGTCGTTGCTGTTCTAATAAAATAAGACCAGACAAACTCCTCAAGATTTGCAGCCCTCACTACAGCCAGAGAGCTTCCAGACCCTAGGGTGGTGTGGCAACAGGCAGCAGGCTCTGTTCAGCAGCCTGCTCAAAGAGCTGTGTGGTTCAGAAGGCACCAAACAGGGACCTGCTGAGGACTGCACTTCGGACACTCAGATCTTGCACAGCTGCTGAACTCATCTGGCACCACACAGCCAAACCCACCCATTGCTGTGCTTAACCTGCCACAGCCTGACTCCCTCACTGCTGCTGTGATGGCTGCTACAGCAGGGCCCTCCTTTGACAAGCTCACAGCCCTTTTGCAGAGTCAAGGGCTGACAAGTGTCTCAAGACAACAGAAGGGAGCTTAGAAAATCAAAGGTCTGGCATTAGCATCTGTTTTTATACACACAATTCCAGCAGGACAGCACAGCATGGAAATCAAACACACGTTGCTGTGATTAAAGCAAGCCACAGGAGACCAGATCCCGATCTAAATTGTTTTTAGGAAAGGCATCGATGGCTTTCATGCTCAACAGTGCAAGAACCTTACCATCAAGCTGCTCACACTGAACTGCTACATACAAGACTCCAGTGCCTTGCATGCAACAACCAGGAGAAGTGACCCTGCTCATGCCCGTAGCAGCTAGCAGAGCTAACAGCACAGGGCTTGGACTCCAGCACTGCAATGCCCTGGGACAGAGACTCTGTAGCCAGAACCCTGCTCGGTCGCCAGGACCTGCACCAGATGCAAGGCTGCCACATATATTCCTGTGTGATGTAAGCCAGGTGATGAAAACTGAGCCTCTCAAGTAAGGGCAGAAACACTCAGCAGGCTGCAGAGAAGGCTGAACAAATTCCAGTAACCCCAGGAAGATGCTAACACAGCTTCGGCTTTGCTACAAAGACTGGAGAGCTCCACCTTCAACATGAGGCAACCGAGAAATCTGGTGGCAAGTGGGAGAGGGTATGCAGTGGAAGAGCACTCTGTGTGTGCTCACACAAGAGCCTCCCAGGAGACACTGGGCTAAAATTACTTGTTTTCTAGCACACCATCACCACTCGTGCTGTGTCTCAGTAATACCCACCAAACAAAACACAGTGAAAATCCAGGGGTTCAGTCCAGCTCCATCTCACTGCTTTAAGATTTCTAGTCTCTAAAACAAAAATCAGCTTTTGTTTTTCCCTAATTCTAAGGGTTTTTTGAAAAAACAGTTTCTGTAAAGAAATACAGTCTCAGGATAAAAAAAAGTTCAACTCTAAAACATCAGCAGCAGTACTCAGCGAGCTCAGATTGCTACAAAGTGCATGGAGATTGTGGCTGGGAATGTCAGGCCTGAGAAAACACAGCTTCAGAGAGGAATGCACAGCCTGACTGAGCTCAACATGCATCTGCACTAGCCACAGGGCATCACTGAAACTACAGCAGCTCTTAAATATCCATCATTATGTCCCAAAGACAATTCTGCTTTAGTATCCCTAACCATACTCGTGAATCAGTAGGGGCCTTGGCTTTACAACACCATGCAATGTTGTTTTGAGGAAGTATTTTACTTTAATAGGGTAAGAAAGTAAGGGTTTGGATAGGTTTTACTTCTTTCTAGTGCTCACAACTCCAGATGTGGCAGGCGAGCAGAATTCCTGCACCCTGAAAAGAAACACTACCGAGTGAGGCTGCAGAATATTGCCCAGGGAACTGATGCCCTCTACCACTGGCTGGTCTGGGCAATGTCAACAGCTTCATGAATCTGTGTGGCCCTTCCTTTGGGGCAGGGGGGATCCCTTGACTAGTGAATATTCTACCCGCACATCTAAACCTCAGCCCAGCTGAACTCAACAGCACAACACTGAGCACCCCTTGACTCCTGTTAGTAACTCCACTGCAAAGTTGATTGAAAAGAAGGAAAAGCCCAACAAACAGGAACCAGGACTTCCATCCCCTATATAGATAACCTTTGACTTTCTGTGAAATATTGCCATCCCCTGTCATCCTTAGATAGATAACCTTTGTATAGACAGGAGGAAACAGGATTGCCTGTGTAAACCTCATCATCCCTCTGTTATTTTCACATTGATACATTTCCGGATAAGATAAGAAGCATGGACTATATAAGTTTGTACTGAAATCTCTTTCGATACACAGGTCTTTTGGAGAGATCCTACCTGTGCCCAGTGCTGTAATAAAGGCATAATACAAGAAACTTACTGAGTTTCCTGTCCTTCTCTAAATCAAAGCTGATCTCCTGAACACAGCCACAGCATGTGCTGGCTACACAAACCCCTGCACACCCCACAGATACAGCCATGCCTTTAAGCCAAGGCTCAAGTGCATGCTGCACTTCTGCATCTTCCTGGGCAACAGAGGGGAGCAAACACTTTGGTCAAGGTCCATAGGAGCCTTTATACATCTTGGGAGAATTCAGGCCTGGACATGTACCTGCACCACAGTGCTACTGATATGCAATTAAACAAGGATCAAATTTTCTTCTGCACAGAGGAATTTCCATCGCATCTTTATCTCTTAGGTGTTAAACATTGTGCCCTGCTGTTCAACATGCCGCTCCAGGCTGCAGATATGTGAAGTTTAAGTAATTCAAGAATAGAAGTAGCAAATGACAGTCTGTTAGAGAATTATAATTAAGATGTGACAGAACAAAGATTCTGTTCTGATCCATGAATCAAAACATGTCCCTGAAATAGCAGGTAGCACTCCTCACTATAAAAGAGGCAGCTTAAAAAAGAACCTAGCTGCAAATCAACCCTTCAATCTCAGACAAGGAGAAAGCAAAATACTAAACCTTGTACCTGACTGATACAGAAAACATTCCTGGGACTGAAGGAACCAGAGGCTGTTTCACAGCACCAGCACAACATCAGTGCATTACAAACTGCACTAGGGACAGCTGTGCATGCCTAAAGCACTGCCCTGCAGATTACCCAGTGCCTATTTCTCCTGAATTTCAGTTTGGGGGGGTATAACGTAATTAGGTCTACCAAGCATGACAGCCCCAGCACTTCCCATTTACAGACATACCTTTGCTATTCCTTGTGCTCATGCCTCCCTCTGGTGCCTGACCCTCACCAACACTGACTCATGCCTGCACCCAGAAGCAGACAGGACAGGCTGGGAAGCACCTCAGGAGGTCTCTACTCCAAACTGCTCCTCCTGCAATTTCTGGTTGGCCCTGATAGAAACATTCACTACCAGCTGTCTGCAATCAAGGTGAAGCCTCACTCCTGAAGCCACATTCAAGGATCCCTGTAAGATCCTCTGCAAAAGAGCTGGAGAGCCATGAACATCAAACTATTGGAACAATCTAATTGTGGGTATATCTTCACCCCAAGGTTTTATCACTTCTTAACATACTCCTTCGCATCCTGATGCAGTATGTGGCTGGCAAGCTGCCTGTCTTCACTACCATACAGGATCAATGTGTGGAAGAAACATCTAGAACATATTAGTAACCGACTGCAGTTCTAAAGCCTCATTGTGAAGGGTTCGCTTCTTTACCAGTCCCAGAGCCTGAGCTAGGTTAAGCCTGAGCAAACTTTCCTCTTCCTTCTTCTGGAGAATATCTGCTGTGAGGCCCTTGAACAAAAAGAGCTGAAGAGGCATCCCCTGGCCAGCAACCTCTAGCACCCCTCAGCCAGTCACCAGCCTCTGGTGCTCAGCAAACAGCCTCCTCATTGCCTCCTCAAGGCTCCAGTCTCATCCCCCCAGCCTGATCACACAGACATGGAAGCAGTGACAGCCAGGTAAAGATTTCTTCTCAGTTACCAGAGCATGTGTACAACTGCACTGCCACTAAATCCTTTGCCTTGGCTCAGCGCTTCCTTGGAAAGCATATTGGAGATCTTCCTCTGGGTTTTGGGGTGAGACAAGGAGAATTATTTTTTAATCACCAAAAGCAGGATGCGTAAGAGCCTGTGTGAATTAATATCTGTTTTGAGTAAGATTATGTTATATAGAAACAAACAAAACAGCCTTGAATTAGCAGTGAGGCTCTGAAGCTGACTGGCACAACCAGTCAGAAGCTACCAGCACCCCCTGACAGCTGATGCTGGCACCTGAACAACACTTACCACACAGGCACCTAGCCTAGCAACCAGTCTAGGAAAGGCACAACAGTGCCATGATCTCCACTCTGCAACAAAGGGACAGCATCAGAAGTGTCAGGAAATAAGAGTGTCAGACAGTGCCCACAGGAGTTGTATTGGTCCTCATCTTCCCATGCTACATGGCATTGTACTGGGAAAAACCACAGGCCACTGACTTCAGTGACAGCTGTGAAAAACCATCTCTGTGTCTTTAACCCAGGCTGAAGGGGGGTATCTAGAATTTGAGAAAAATGGAGATGAGATGGCAGCAGCAGCCTGGCTATGAAAGCACAGCAGCTCCAGCTCCTCGCTGCACCCACAACATACCTCCCAACATCCCAAAACAGGATGACAAAACTTCACTTATGCCTAGGGCCTGTCAAGAGGGGTGCTGTGGCAGACAGTCCCAACAACCCTGTTATGGCAAGCAGGATGTCTCCACATACATGCACCTGGGGCACAGCACAGTGTGTGCTCCCAGAACACCCTTCTAGAGTAGAAGCAGCACAGCAGAGAGCTGAGCTCCCACAGCAGGAGATGCAAAGCACACAAACAACCAACTGTTCTGACACACACCACAGGCCACAGACAAGAGCAGAGGAAGCCCCTACCTCGGCTGTTCAAGGCAATGAGCAGTTCCCACACGTGTCATGCTCTCGTGGTTGTGGCACTTACCTCGCTCTCAAGACTCAATGGCACAAGCAAGGCTCAGAGCAGGGAGTGACCTCTCAGGAGGACTGCCCACTGCACCCAGGAGCAGTTCTTCGCTGCTTCCTCAAGCATCTCCTTCTGCCTTCACTCTAAGTTCTTCTTTTACTCTCAACACTGTAAATCCACTCAGGCTCCCCTCACACACAGCTGTGCAACGAATTTATATTTTTTGAAATAGCCAGCAGAGAGAGGCTCCCCTCCCCTCTCAGACAGTGCTGCCTTTGCTCACTGACCTGTCTGCTGAACTTACAGGGAATAACTGCATTTCATGCAGAACATTGATTCCCCAGGGATTCAGTGGTGAAAAAATATCTTTCTAGTCCTCATCTAATCTATACGAAGGCTCTTGGTGGCTCCTTTTCTCCCCGTGCTTCAGGCCAGTGGCCAGCAGAGCAGTACAACCATAAGCAAAAACAGAGGGAAAAGCAAAAACCTCTCTGCAAAAGCCATCAGTGTGCCTGTGGCCGAGGTCTGCCTCACCACACAGCCTGGCCCGGCCACACTAAGCTGTTCCCTCCGTGCATTACCTTGTCTGCATCCACTTTGCCCCGGATGAACTCTCTCTTCCAGAAGTCCAGGGCTTGCTCCAGCGTCAGGCCGATGCCCTTCAGGAAGAGGCCATATTGCATGCGGCCGCCGTGGCGCAGGTGGTGGCTGTCCCGCAGGGCTCGGTGCAGTTGCCGCATGCAGAGCGGGAAGGACCTCACCGACAGCTGCTGGGTCAGAGGCTGCTGGTTAGCAATCTTGCACCTGCAGGCTGTGTGCTTGCTGCGAGCTCTGAGTGGGGAGGTGCTGGGGCAGGCTGCCCAGGCAGGTGAGGCAGCCACCGCCCCTGGAGGCGTTCCAGAAGCCAATAGATGTGGTGCTGTAGGACATGATCCAGTGGCCACAGAGCTGTTAGGTAGAAGGTTGGACTTGACGGTCTTAGAGGTCTTTTCCAACCCTAAGGATTCTATGATCCTATTAATTAGCTCCATTGGAAAACATCACTGGCTAGCAGAAGAGCCACGGATGTGCAAAGCACCCACGGAAACCCCGTGTCCTCAAGCCAGCACTCCCAGTAGCCACCTCCACAATAGAGCCCAAAGCACAGGGCAACACAAGTCAAGCATCAGAGCATTTTCAGCTGCACACCAAAAAAGGTTTCCTTGCTGGCAGGAGAAATACAGCCACAGCTGCAACACAACCTTTTTTGTTTCTCCCTTTTTTAAGCATCTTTTGGGTATTTGCACAAGCACACAAAATTAGGCAGCAAATTGAACAATTTATTACAGTCCCAGCCCAAATCTGATGAGATGAACTTTCTGCTCAGTCTGCTCCAACGCAAACTTGGACACTTCTCAGGTGTCACAACTATGACCCAAAAGCAGATCAAGGCTTTTGTGTTGTCTGTACACACAGCACTTGAGTTTAAATATCACACAGCAGAGCTCAATGGACAGAGGACTCACAGCATCAATCTCCTCCAGAGAAATCTTTCCTGCATTCTTCTGCACGCTGTAATCTGGGCCAACATAGGCATGGCTGGAAAAGAAAGCCAACAGCACAACATCATCTAAAGCTGCTCAGAAAACACATTCCTTTTAGGTTTCCAGATTTAGGAAGATCTATCTCACCAACATTTCACATCAAAAACCAACCTAACAGTGTGTGACAGTTCGGTAAGGAATTAATGACAGAATCCCAGACTGTCAGGCTGGAAGGGACCCCAGGATCAGCCCAACCTTTCCATGGTGTCGAAAGGAGCTGGCCCAGCACCCTGATTAACAGTTATGAAACCCAGATTAAGATCCATAAAGCTAACATTAGAGCCAATGTGGAGAAGAAACCTTCCCTCCTCTTGTCTGGAAAGAGTGGTGAGAGGCCATTCAGAACTCAGACCACAGGATCGTGCTCCTGGCAATCTGCCACTAGGCAGAGAGGTGGTAGAAGTCCCATGCCTGGAACTGTTCCAGGTTGGGTGGGATGGAGCTCTGAGTGACCTGATCCAGTGCAAGCTGTCCCTCCCAACCCCAAACACTCAATGATTCTATGACATCTCAGCAGTGCAAGGCGTGACAGCTGTTTGTCTTACTGCAGCACACAGAACTGGTTCCCTCTAGCTGCGCTCGTTGCTCTTAGCTCTGCCATAACCTGCAGCACCAGCCAAGCCTGCTGTAGTTAATATTTTTTTCATTACACAACAATGGATAAATAATTAAATTTTTTTGAGCTGTGGATGTCTATTACTACTAATGAAACATCTAAATTCCCTAAAGATCTAAATCAGATCTGCATCACTTTACTTGGACAAACAGTCCTAAAAACATCCCAATCCAAGCAGACAGCAGCAGCAGTGTGATGGTTTGAAATTGTCTTTTTAATTTTTTTTCTCACAGTTCAAGCAGAGAAAGCAAAAGACTGTAAATAAGTCACTATTGGGTATAGGAAAGCAAAATAATGATTGTTCTAAACACTTCCATTGGATAGATAGAAATGTTTAAGACCCACTACTCATAACAAAGTCGGGACAGTCAGGGCAACTTGCTGGTCTGTCTGGCTGCTGTTTCTTCTTCTTATCTGGCTGAAGATAACACACTGACCTTGGCGAGCTAAGTTAACAGCCTCTTGGCTTTTAACTAACTCTGCCTTCTTCCAGGGGGTGCCCAGGGGGTGGAGGCCCCTTGGAGAGAGGCCTCTTCTAGGAAAGGGCCCTTTTGGGGGGAAACAAAGGGAGCTTGACTGTTCCAAATATATACAATCAACAGAAAAGCAATGTTGTGTATATATTCATAAACGTTGTGAATTGTGTATATTTGTACATATTCATTGCATTTCATCATATATTGTAGATTGGCTTGTAAATACAGCTTTCATTTGCTTCCAGACTGAGCTAGCCTTGTTATTGTCGGGGGTGGGGGGGATTTCAGCTCTCACACCGATACAAGCAGCAAGCAGCTGCTTGGGGTCGTCTGGTACAACAGCCAGGCAGGGCAATGGCAACTCGGTGACCACACCCCACAATGAGTGCTGGCGACTCCCTAAGCCCCTCTGCCACAAGCACCTCAGCTCATCTGCTTGCAGCCTGCTGCATGGATCAGAATCACAGCAGTGCTGGAAACCACTGCTAAGCCAAGGAAACCGTGCTGCCGAGCACCCATGGTCACCCAACCACACCAAAGCAAGGCTCCAGAAGCCTCAAGGAGGACAAACTCTCTCAGCCTTGCTGAGCACTGTATTACTGCAAGGACAGGAACCCCAGCATTCCCACCTCCCACTGCCAGCACCAGTGAGATGAGGCACAGCTGCTGCTGGCTGCAGCCTGGAAATCTCCCTAGACCAAGGGCCCTCCTCTCTGGGCAAGTTGCTGCTCACACCTGCCTAGCAGAGGCCTTTCTCCTGACACGCTCTGAAGCTCCCATGCTGCTCTGTGACCACTGTCATTTGTTCTGTCCCCTGGCACCACCACCACCAGCTCCCACACAGCTTGGCAAACAGCTGCAGGCTGCTATTTGATCATCCCTAAGCCTCCTCTTCAGCAGGCTCAACAAAATCAGCTCAGCTCTCCTTGCAATTCATCTGCAGGCACAGTCTGTAGGAGTTTGATGGGACATGACAGCTTCTGTCTATCTTGGAAGTGATTCCCACTGGAAATCTCACACAGCAGAGTGTTACAGCTCTGCCATTTCATCACAACACCCAAATGAATTCCTCTGAAAGCAGAGGCTGCAGAAGTGCTCTTCCTCCCATGCATTTAAACAGAAAGTTTCCATTTCTATTAAATTCTCAAGTTTTAGCAATTTAAATCTCCTTGTGAAATCCCTAAGCACAATCTCACACCATCAGTTACCATTTTGACCACAAAGGTTCTCTTTTGTGGGTCTAGGACAATTGATATTAGAAAGTACCAGAGAAGCAGAACACCACACAAGGAGGACCTAAAGCACACATCACATGTTTAGCGCAGCACAGTCCGATTCCAAACCCCACGGTGTCTCCTTTACAACAATGGGCATGGACTCCATCATCTCTGCAGACCTCAGGCCCAGCAAAATGACCTCTCCTGACACCTGGATGATTTAAAAGCCACGAGCACATACCAACAGCTACACAGGGCATTAGCAAGCAAACAGTGCTCTGCAGCCTTCACTTGCAGGCTCTTTTCATACATTTCTATCTCAGCTGTTCCTCCCCTGCTGAAGCTCCATTGACACATGCCAAAAATAACTTGCTGCTGTCAGAACTCACAAAGCAAAGGCAGGGGAAAGCTTACAGCTATTTTTCCTCTTCTTGTGAGCAAGAGGAAACAAAAACCAGCTCACATAAATAAATAACAAGAGCACATCTCTTTGGTCATCTCTCTGCTCAGCTGCCAAGTGTCATCTGTTTTGCCTGTTTTAACATTCAGGCATTTCCTGTTGGTGAGAGAATGCCCTGGGAACAGCCTCCGTACCTTGGCAAAAGCCAGATGGCAGTCACCTCCCTGTGATTCAGGGCACCCAAGTGAACACAAAGTGTGCAAGCACCTCCCTGCACCAGTGCAGAATACAGTATCCCTGCTGAAGCAGCTCACATCAAAGCAGCTTTTGCTGCAACCTTTCCTTCTCCCACAGGTACAAACCAGAAGCGCAAGGAAGACTGTGCCTGTTGGGACCCTGGGACAGCACAATTAATTAAAAACCTAATTGCTCCTCAGCTGCCCATGGAGAAGGATGTACCCCTGAGGCGTGGGATCTGAAACCCCAGAAAAGAGGTGTGGTGGCAAAACCATGGAAGGTCACTGGCATTTCCAAGCCAGCCACACCACAGCTACACTGCAATGTCATTTTCTCCCATTCTTAGGTCATGAACAAAAGTTCAGACCACAGTAAATAAGCAGAGGTACAATGAGAGCTTCTTGCCTCATTTTGATTTACACTAGAAGCAACGAAACATGAAACTGTTCCTAGGTAATAAAAATTGTGAGGATCATTTTCTTTCAAATCAGAACAGAATGTGGTGCTTTGGGTACAGACACCTTGAGCAGCTTGAACACCACAGGAAACCAAGAGCTTGCTAACTAGCTCTGCATCCCAATTGCAGTGCAGCGCTGGCACGGCAGAGCTCACCATCACATTTTTTACTTCATCCCACATCATTCCAGTCCTCTCAATGCAGAGCTGCATGTGTTCAACAACAGAGCTTTCATCACTGACATTCAATAGTTAAGTACATTGCTACCCTTAGGGATATGAAAAATTCAACTGAATTAATACCCGAGCAGCTTGGTCACACCAGATCTGCACTGAGCAGGGGCTGGACTAAATGATCTCCAGAGGTTCCCCCTCCAAGCTCAATTATTCAATGATTCTGAGCCAGTCTCCCTCTACTTGTATGGTCTTTGTCCTCCTGTACACCACTGCAGCAAGAAAAGTCTCCTAGATAACATAGCAAAAAGCAATCTGAAGAGACCAAATCTGTGTTTAACCTGAAAAAAAACAAGGAAAGGTTTTTTTCCCCTTACTCTTCATCCCCAAACACATTCAAAGAGAATAGGAATCTTCTATAGGCTGCATGCTACCAGGAGAGGCAGGCTGCTCCAGCTGCAGAGCACCCTTCATGGCTCACATCGGCAGCTCTCTTCAGGTTCACTGAAAGAAGAAAACTGGATTCCATCTGTCAATGAACGATGGAGGGAGAGACCCTCCAAAAAATGTCACAGAGCATAAAATATTGCAGGAGGGAAGGTCATTTGGAGCAGCCATTTAAAATCTGTTTTGTTCATAAGCAAACTTCACAACTTTGCCATTACCATAGGAAAAAGAAAATAGAGGAGTTGCAAAAGTTTTCTTGTTCCTTAGAAGCAACAGCAGCTCCACATCATTTATAAACCCTTGACAAGATGAAGAAATGCACTCAAGGTGTGTCCTCCAGTCAAAGTCTAAGGCACAGCAGAGGCATCCATAAGAAAAGGCAACTTTAGCTAACCCATTCCCCCAGCAGAATTATTTCAAGGCGTATGAAAGAACCCAGTCATGCTCCCAGATACCTGAGGTGCTTCAGCAGAGGCTGCAGTCTCTCGTCAGACTGTACGGCAGGCAGCGACCGCACTGTCAGCTGCAAGGAAACAAACTCAGTCAGCAAAGTGCCAGCTTCAGACAGCACAGGCTGGGACCTGCCTGCCCCTGCTGCACACAGCACAGGCTGGGACCTGCCTGCTCCTGCTGCAAGCAACCAAGCACAACCTTCCAGAATCTGGTCAGCAGAAACAGGCACAAGTTCCAGGCAAGCAGTCACAACTATTTTTAAGGACATTGCACATACATAGGAAGGCATCACTGAAGTGGACACTTTTTGGGCATAAGGAAGAATCCTGAAGTGGATACTTCTTTCCAGGCATGTTTGAACTAGAAGTCATCTTGTACCTGGACACCTTTCTAGCACTCACCTAATGCACCTGCAGCCTGGGAAGCCACATCACACACAACTGAAACATCTGCACAGCATTCAGCACAGTGTTGCTGTTCTACAGACCTGACTCTGTGCCACTGCTAGAGTGCTTTTATATCTTCAGCCTTTTGTGACTGTTCTGAACTAAGCACACCTCTTGTCACTCCCATAGGACCAATTAAAACAGTTATCCTCTCTTGAAAAAATAAATCTGGTGCTCTATAGTCAGCAAGTCTGTGTCACAGAGCACGGGCTCCCTGCTCTGTTAACTCAATCGGATGCATCAGATTTTCTCAGCATGAGAGAGGCGTCTGCCTCCACCCAGACAAGTTACAGACAGAGCAGTTCTGATACTGCTGCTGTGTCTCTGGTACAAAATGCTGCCATGTAACAGAATCATCATCTTCAATACACTGGTTTAGAACTCGTGTTTCATACCACCCCCTAAAGGCTGAACAAAAACGCAGGAAGACTTTGCTGGTGGTAAGCTTGGCTTGCACATGAGACTGTTTTGCCCTACAGTTGCCCGTCTCCATACAAGTCCCTATGCAACCGTTTCAGCTCTTCACTGCTCCACTACTGGGCTTCAGCTTTTAAGCTGTAAAGATCATACCCAGGTTAATTGTTGTTCCCTGTTAATTGCCATTGCTCTAATTAAATGAACTGGTACAACTAGTTTTGAATGCTACTGGAGCCGACACTGACCAGATGATTACCTGGCTTTGAACAGCATCCACAAATGTTTGCTACCACTAGCAGAACAGTTTCTGAGCCTTAGTAACACTGGGACAACAGAAGTGGGTAAAGGCCTGCTCTCCACCCACAACCATTTAAAAGCAGACATTAATAAAGCAGACTGTAAGCAATGACCCCACTGACAGTTACTGCTCAGGTAAAGCCTTTTCCCCCTGCAGCCTGCCCCCCCGCTGCGGTGTGACCCAGATTCGAGACCTCAAACAGGAGGCTCTTGATGCACCTCTGGTCAGAAATGGTGGTGACGAGCAGGGCTTCTGAAGCTTTAACACAACTCTTTTTCCCAGCAAAACCTGAATGCCAGCTGCCAGCCTCCTCTGAAGTAGTGTGGAAGGTCAGGAGTTCCCCAGTACAGTCTGTGCTTCTGCCTTGAATTCCAGCACAGCAGGCACCACAGTTTAACTGCTTCAGTGGAGAGCAACATATCCACCTCTGGAGAAGTTGTGCACTTCTGAGGCTTCAGGGTGAACTCTGTGCCTTGTGAGCCACCAGGGGCACAGATTGCCAGCACCAAAAGACTCCATTTCCACCTCCAACACCCAGCTAGGCTGCAGGCTGCCTCATCCCAACCAGAGCTGATTGATTTTGAAACATCAGCCATCTGCTAAGGTAGCAAAACATCACCATGCAAATGCTCTGCAGCTGGGGAGCTCGGGGTGGGAGCAGAGTGTTGGCATGGCCCTGCACTGCTGCACCCAGGCAGCTGACATTTCACTGCTGATCAATTTGCTTCTGGAAGGAGTTGGGGCTTTAACCTCTCAGAGCACGGCACAAATGGAGTGCTGTGCAACATTAATAAGGAGTTTTTGGCAAGGCTTTGTCAGCTATTAAACGTTACTGCAGCAGCACTTACACTGAAACTTGCTTAATAAAAGCTCAAGCAAACAATACTACATTCATTCCATCTCAACTGTCTGCACACAGCCAACGTGACAGGAGGTAACACTGTCAAAACTAACACAGCTATTGAAGTAAAAATGGTTTACACAGTTCCTTCTATTTTTTCTTGCTACAATGGAACAAGGGAATTTAATGGATAAAGCATTTAGTGTTTTCATACAGCACCATGGGCTAAGGGAATTTGGCAGGTAGAGCACTGAGATGATTTTCATATAGCAGCACCAAAAGTATGGCAGAAAGGCAGTGACACAGAATGACCTCGCTGGGTTCTCAGCACAAACCCAACAGCTCTGACATTTCCAAAGGCCATGAAAGAATTCTCCTCAGCAGTCTCTGGTGGTTGACACAGGTGTCAGTGCAAGGCTCAGGTTGGTTTTGTGGGGCTGCTTTTGTTTTTTTTTTTTTTAGTTAAATAAACTTCTCCCCCACTCTCTTCTCTCACACACCCCAGTCACAGTAACACAAACCAGCCCAAGAGCAGCAGGGAGAAGGCAGTGGTCTCCCATGCTTTCAGGAAGGCAAACCCAAGGCAATAGCTAACTTAGCTTTAAAAACAAAAGGAGTCAAGCTATGCTCTTAGCACTGCAACTTTCCTTTTTCAGACTCCACAGGAGAGGGCACAGCAGTTACCATCAGCCTTGCCTGAAAGTGCAGCTAACAGCCTCATCTGTGTAGGTACAGCTTTTATTTTATGAAATACATATTCTATATCTCCAATATCATCTATGTAAGGTATTTTGATATGTGGCTAATTCACCAAGCTGCCCAACAGTGGCTCCCCTGGCAGAAGGAACACCACTTGTGAAGCACTTGCTTGCCAGCAGAGCCTAGATGTTTGCATAGTACTTTACAAACTCTGAAGAACCCAGCCTGCGCTAATTTCAGCTCAGCACTCGTCAGATGCCCTCAGAACAATAATTAGCATTTTCCTGAGGCATTTGCTTCTGGAAGTCACTGCCTTCCTTCTCCGTGTGGAAGTGTCCAGCTTACATACTCACACCCAGGTACAAATAACATCTGTGTTCAAGATTAATATTTTGTCCTGAAAGCAGATTTTTCCATAATTAAACTGTTGCTGGGTTTTGCCAGCATCATTACTTATGCACACACTCCTTTCACTTGCAGGTGAAATACATGAATTAATTAATCTCTTGTAATTCTCTGCATTCTAATATGCAGCTGAAGTTGACAGCTACCAAGATGCTCATTAGATTTCCCCCCCAAACAGATCATTAATTCCATCTTCCTTCCAACAGTGCGTAGTGTCTGCCAGGCTTTAATTTTATGTAGATTGAAGTAGCCACTTAGAACTCCCCTTTGTCAGCAAACTGCTACCCTTCTGTTCAGTGACGCTGCCTCCCATCCCCATAGAGGCTCTCCAGAGCTGCCTGACCACCTACTCGCCCCTCACCAACAGCCTTCCCAGCTCTTCACTTCACCCTCAGCCTTTTCTGTACCTACTTTCAGGCCACCAAGCCATTTCAACCCCCAGTAAATCCTGTGTTGGAACTCCTGTCTGCACAGCAAACTGGAAAACAAAATCATTACCTGTCTGTCACATCAACTTCTACCAGAGGTAAATCATCCTTCGCCTCTTCGGTACTGCTGCCTGCTGGTAGACCCTCTGGTTCTTTTTTGGCAAAATTTATCAACTGAAGCTTCTCCAGTTTGCTGTCCTTCTCCCAGGTTCACTGACTAAATGCTGATCCCAGAACCCCAACGTGACCTGGAATCTGTCCTTCAGTTCAGCCACACGTCTATGCTTTAATCAGTGAGCCTCAATGGAGCATTACTGAGGAGGAGAGGGTCCCAGGCAGCAGTGATGTCCCTCAGGGCTTAGCACTAGGATCTGGGCGCGTTTCTTGCCTCTCACCTTCATTCATGAGAAAAACTAAGAAAAAAATAACATCTCTGCAGATCTGGTAGGAGCTACTGGCTGTGCTGGGTATGTGTCTGCAGGGCTGTTGGTAACAGAGGGGCAGTTCCGGTGACACGCAGCAGCTTCCATTCTCTAAGCATCCACCAAAGGTCACATGCTCACCTGCAATGCAGTGACCACCTTAAACTCCCGGGGATGAACAACCAGGCACTGAGTCTAACAAGATTTTAAAATCCTTTTTCGGGAGGATAAAATTTAGTGATTTTTTTAAAAAAACAAATAATTATTCTCTTTTAACCACTTCTCTATAGGGAGCAGGCTGGTTACCACTATTGGCACTGCCCAAGGCTCTGTTCCCACTCACACACCAGGATACAGACATTTACATCCAAAGGAAGAGAAACCCTGTCACAGAGTGTTGCATGAGCTCATCAATCCCTCATGTACTAACTCTGCTGGAGAAAGTTAACACCCAGCTGGAACTGAAGTAATCTTTAGATTTACATGCTTGATCCTGAGCAACAAGCAGCACAGAGAAGATCTTCTTACAACAGTTGGAGCGATGCCAGCCTCTCAGTCGCAAACCACCAATGAAGGTGTTTGGCTTCCAGAGTTCTGTTCTATCACGGTGTGGCACCATTGGAAGGCCTTTTTCTGCTGCTGGGACACAGCCCAGACCGACCTCCGGACACTGGTAAGTTACCTGTAGTTCACAACGCTGGGGTTTGGAGTCTTCAGCCCTGGCTTCCCCCAAGTTCCACTTGTTCCACTCTCCTCTCCAGTGAGTAGTGCAGAGCTAATCACACAGCAAGTGCTCACAGTCCATGCTGCTACAAACCAGCAGCAACTTCAGCCAGCCTAGCATGAAATACTGCACTTACCCTCAACTCTCAACTGCCAGCAACAGCCACACCAGTTCCCAAACATGAGCAGAAGTTAATGCTGCAATGTAACCACTGAATCCACTTCTCTCCCACGTACCCACCCAAAGAAAGGCTGCAGCCATTCACCAGCCATAGCCTCTTGCTGACTCATGGCACCTTGGCTTTCTGAGAGTTGTTTAGGACTACAAATTACTTAAAGTAAGCATCAGAGATTGCAAACAGGAAAATATCAGCATTGGCATAGAAATTGATTTGTTTAACTAAACACAAAACAACAAAGAGCTGCTGAGTCCCAGAGCTTCTCCTGACAGGTGCTGCTTCACCCCAGATAAGGCTGAGGACCATCACTACAGCAACAAATCTCTGCTGCAAACTGTCCCAGGAAAAGAAGCTGATACCAAGAGCCAAGGCAGTTGTGTGTATGGGGCTACAGCTGTGAACGAAACCACCTTTCTCTCTGCTGGAGGGAGCTTCCACACCCTCCCACAGACCTCTATACAGGGCACAGCGGATGCTGAACTCATTCTGAAATCAATCAGCCCTCTGCTCACAGTGACCTTTTATCAGCACTGCTAGCACTTCTGAAAGGGCTCCTGGTGTCCTCCAGACGGCAGCAAGGGAGTTTGCAGACGCAAAGGGCTGCTGCTCAGGGGTGTGAGCAGGCAGGGCAGTGGCAGCCATACGCGAGCAGACTCACCGCCAGGGCCTTGGACAACTTCGCCCTGTAGCTGTTCAGGACGATGGCGTCAACGTCCTTCAGCGGCACGTAGGCAAAGCCCTCCATGACGAACACCCTCCTGGCTCTGAACAGATCCACAGCATCTGCAAGCCCAACCTGAGGGGGAGAAGAGCCATACTGTGCAACAGCAAAGCCAAGCAGCAGCAACGGCTGCAGCCCCAGAGGCAAGCTGGACCAGCAGAGCTTCACATCACTCTGGCTCCTAGCGAGGCTCTCTGCAAAACACAAAGGCTTTCCAAGTCCTCACAGCAAGTCAAGCAACTGGGCACAGGAAGCTGCTTCACAGTTGGTGTTCATGGCTGCTAGCCCAGCTGTGTGGCTCTGCAGTACTTGCTGATTTGATACGTGAAAATGAACTTCTGCTGCTTCTGTTTCAGACACCTTGTCATCTTGGAGTCAAGTAAGCTACATTCAAAAGGTCCTGAGAACACTTTGGGAACCCAACCAGCTTGGTTCCAATGCTGCAGGCTACATGAGCTACTCCTCTCCTCTCCCCTTGTTCTTGAGCAAAGAGAAGTTCAGACTAATAGAGACCAAACCCAGATGTTTGAGAACATCTCCACCCTGAACAGTCTGTCAGCCAGGCCAGGTTAAGTCCTTTGCTTGGGAAATGTTAAAACTTAAGATCATAGATCGGAAGAGACCTTTGAGGTCACCAAGTCCAACCACTCACCCAGAACCTGCAATCCCATTGCTGCTAAGCCTCTAACCCACATCCTCAGCACCACATCCACCAGGGATGGCACAAGAGGACACAAGACATTAAACCACATTCTAAAATTCCCTTCCTGCTCCCACCCACTCCCTCTATCCTTGTATGAAGAGCCCTCATTAGTCTTGGTGAATTCAGATACCCTGATGACCTGTTAGCACCAGTCAGTTAATTTCTAACCAAGAGAAGTGCAAAGCCGTGGTCCCCAGCCATTTCTACTCACCTTGTAGAACATTTGTTCTTTCACTTTAATCATGCTGAAGCCAGGGGTGGATGCACACAGCTCATTTGCCAACTCATTTTTCAGGTCTTCACTAACCTAAAATTAAATTGTTTTAAAACTGGTGAAATACTTGAAAATAAGGCACTCGTTCCCATTAGCATGAGCTAAAAGAAGAATTTGCAAATGCCCCATCCCTCACTGAGCAACCTGCAGCTGCCCCATCCCTTCCCTGACAACAGAAAGTGAGAGGTTCAGCTAGTGACCATCACTAATAATCCAACCTGCAATGCACTACAGGTCAAGAGCATTCAACTGTAACATTCCCTCTGAAGCAGCAGTGCAGACTCTTAAATCTAAGCTAAGCTTTACCCTGAGAACTACAGCACAGGTTTATGAAAGTCAATCCCCTCAGAGTAAGCCTCGTGACAGCGCCTGCTCATCTTTGGGCTTACTGTGTGCATTCCAACAAAGCACAGCGACTCAGTGGCAGCGAGCAAGGTCTCAAAACAACTCTGGCAGGTTTTCAACCAAAAGCAGTTTCAGCTCAGTTCTGAATCCAGACTTGAAAAATCAAAAGGCCAATTCACCTTATAGTCATGGATTCATCATGGTTTGGTTTGCTTTCAGCAGAGAGAACAATGTTCTTCTTACTGGTCTCTGAATGCTGGAGCTGCTCCAGCTCTGGAAACACAGAAGAGCTCTGATTTAGCAGCTTGAAGTGTTACAGACAAAAATTTCAGCTTGAAAAACCCAGAGCACTATTACGCTTCCTTTTGTAAAGGCTTAGATACTGCACACAGGTACTTGTATGCATATGGAATGTTCTTTGGTTACTTAACAACATGTGAAACACACAGGAGTCACACAGCCAGCAGGCTGCCAGGATTTTACTAGTCAGAATAAGTCATTCTGAGGTTTTATTCAACAGAAAGCAATTAACAACAAAAACTGAAATTCAATTGTTCTGCTTTTAATCATGATTAAGGCCAAGTTTTAAAACCTGGAAAAAAAAAACCACCAACAACAAAAAGTAAAAAACGTTTTACAATGAAGCAATAAATAATTCCCTCTGCTAAAACAACGAAAAGTAAAAAATGTTTTACAATGAAGCAATAAATAATTCCCTCTGCTAAAACAGATTACACGTGCTGATAATCCAGCAGTGGCACTGAGGAATTTAGCTACATGCAAGGACAGCCCTAAGTGCTTGCACAATACCTTCCTGATGAAGCAGGATGGGAGCAGCCCCTGCCTGGAGGGGTTCAGTATTAAGCCACACAGAACACCTGCTCCAAACACAGACACCAAACGGGCTGCCCAGCGGGGCTGTGGAGTCTCCCTCTCTGAAGATAATCCAAACCCACCTGGATGTGCTCCTGCTCTGGCAGGGGCTCGGACTGGGTGAGCTCTGGAGGTCCCTTTCAGCCCCTAACATTCTGTGATACAAATAAACAATACTTGCAAAGCTACTAAGCTACTTCTTAGAGCTTCAGTACCTTACAGTTTAGGCCAAGGTTCAGCAGCCCTGCTTCGCTGCTCGCCTTTTCTCCAAATTCACCTCACCTTTGTCCTTCCAACTAACAGAGAGAGGAGGAAGAAACAAAGCTGCCCCTAACTGAAGCTGGGAGACTGCACCCAAACACAGTTAAAAATAAAACTTCATTCCCCAGGGACTGGAACATTAAAAATCACCCTGTGCCGGCACCCAGGATTTCATCCATCTGACATAAAGCTGTGCAGCACTGAGCCAGGATGCCATGAAAACAAGCTCCATGAAAACAAGCCAGACTCAGGCTCCAGGTGATGCCTTGCTCACACAGCATCATTAAACATCTATCCCAATTTCACTTGGTTCATAGCAGCTGGAAAAGCTCTGGGTTTTTTAACTTATTAAAGTAAGGGTACATGTAACAATTTCATCCCTGAAACAGCACCCACAGGAACGTGTTCTGGTAATCACTACGGAATTAGGCACAATTAAATGCAGCTTTGAGCATTCTCATCAAGACTGGAGAGACAGACTGCTTCAGTTCAGACAGAACTCGGTGACACTTGCCAGATGAAATGCTGTGGTGCCAAGAGGAGTTTTCCAACAACCCAAAAAAATCCAAACACAGAATTCTTCCCAGGCTGTCATCTGGAGCTCCTCTGACCCTCCACAGATAACTGACTCCACTCACCCCACATGAAAACATTCACTGGTTTGGCCTCATCGGTTTGTTGCCAGTTTGATAAACACAAACCTCTCAGGACCCAGTCTTTGCTTGGCACAAGCAAGGAACAGTGCCACCAGGAAAAGGATCTCTCCATTGCAGTCACATACCACATTAGATTCAACACCTCATCAGGAGTCTTTGACACCTGATAAACATCAAGACATGAAAAGAGAAGGCATGAGAGGAAAGGCAGGAAGCAAGCATTTGGGACAATCTGCATTATTTCTAGCTTTCTTGCTTTCCACATGCAGTTTATTCATCGATTTGGAATCACTGAATTGTCCTGGAAACACAAAGATAATAAATTTAAATCAAAACATGAATAATTTAATAGGTAAGTCTTGGTACAAAAAACACCAGCAGCGAGGCAGCCCCACACCCTCAAGAGCAGATTTGATCTCTCTACTCTGCTTTAATGAGGAGACAGAGATGCAAGCACACATGACAGTACTAAGTGTGGCTGTTCCTAAGCCTGCCAGTAAGGACCCAACCTCAGTGCACAAGTCTGTTCCTTTGCCAAAGCTCAGCTCCAGGTATTTGCCAGCATCTGTCACTGGTGTCCTTAGAAAGGGAACCTTTTACAACCTGGCTTTTAGTCACTGGCAGCTGGCACTCCAGTGACAACAGCCTTTTCTCACTGGTACAGCGAAAGCAGTCACCGCCTAGTTTGTTCTGTGAGATGTGGAAATGAAGAAGACTAAGCTAGAAACAGAACACAAATGAGCTAACCCAGACCCCTTCAAAACCACCAAATGTTCAGCCAGGCAAGGCATGCCAGCTTGATCAGGCAAGAGCATCATCCCAAGTTGTCCTGCCAGTTAAAAGCAGGAAGAGCCTTAAAGAAAATATTCCAAATGATCTTCTTTCCCTGAGACACACGTACAGTCAGCTACAAGGAGTAGCCACAAACCACAGTACCAGAGGGCTAGCAGTTTTTTACCTGGAACAAAACCCAATCTTCCAAAAGGAGGAATCCGCTCTGTGGCAAAGCCACCACTTGGTTCCACTTAAATCTGTCTTCTGGAACTTGAACGATTAAACTGAGAAACTTAATGCATCCTTCAGAATTAATTAGGTATTTTAGGAGGAGAGCAAGCTATTGGTTTTTCAGTGTTAATGGCACAGGTTTACTTGTCTTACTTAAACTCTAGCATTTAAAAACCCGAAAGACACAAAAAAAAAACTCCACACCTGCTCCCTCCCACACCCTGCCACGTTGCATTTTGGTTCTTCGATAACTTCAGGCACTGTTGCCACTAGCCATGCATCACTTCTCACCTCTGCAGCCACCCCTAAGGCAGCCATTGCTGCTTCTCATGCAGAGGTACAAACGTGAGACCCAGACAGCAGGGAACTAGAATAAAATGGAGAACCATTCCCTTCACAAATAACCTGTAGCCCGCTTGCATACAGTTACTGCTTCAGCTTGGCATAAGCTTCCAAGCAGCAAAATCACCATTTTTTCCCATCCTGTTTGGGAAAGGTTAATAAAGTTATTTGCTGTCTCAAAGGCAAAGCCTTCAATCCAGTCAAGACAACTTTGGTTCACTCACCTGGTACCCAAATGTACACCTACAGCCAGGGCCAGCACTCACCCACCGGCAGCTTCCCTTCACCCTCCTCAGCACATGAACGGCCCCTTTTCATTCCCTGAAATCTGAGTTCAGGCTCTTCTGTACCCAGCAGGGCAGCCATCAAACACTTGATCAGCTGCCCCACAACTGCTGCCGGTGCAGCTGCCCCACAAACGCTGAGCTGAGCGCTGCTGAGGAGAGCACTGAGAAGCCTCTCACGGGATTGCCCTGATCACAGCATGGAAATTAAAGCAGTTTAATTTCTCCTGCTTAAAGCTGCTCAAAAAGCACTTCAACCACAACATCAAAGAGCTATTGGGGCGGGGGGGAAACGTTAACTCTAATCCATTGTGGTCTTGTCTTTTCTTTTGCAGTCCTTTTCTCTCCAAGGCTGGCAGCACAACCGAGCGTTGGCTCCCCAGCTGACAGCTCCCATCTGCTGTCCTTCCCCAGGACTCTGATCCAAAGCCTTCCATCAGAATCATCTGCTGTGTGACTGCATTAGCAGCCTTCAGACGGTCAATTCTGAAACAGCAGGCTCATGCCATGAGGCTGCAAAATGCTGGAAGGGCTCTGGAGCACAGGATCAGACTGGAGAATCTGGCCTGAAACTGAAGGCCGTGTTTCAGCAGAGACACTTCACAGCTCTACATCTGAGCCAGGTCTGTGCAAGCAGAGGAAGAGCTGACTGCCCAGAAGTACTAAGAAAAGCAGTCCTGCAACCTCTCCATCTGCAGCCTGGAACTCACCTATCAGCTACTGAGGAGATGTGAACAACAGATAAATTTAATCTCCACATCATCTTAGAGCTGGCAACGGTTCAGCTGAAATGTTCTGACCAGGTGAGGCTGAGCTGCAACTAAAGATGCTGCCCCACTGAGAAATGGCAAAGGACACCCACAGAAACTACAAACCAGCACACCGAGACAGGCTGGAAGAACAAACAGTAAGAACATGTAACTAGAGCCACCCTCTGTCAAAGGCAAATTCTAACAGGAAGGGGGGTTAAAAAAAAACAAACAAACAAAATCATCTTCAATTGCTGAACAGAAGCAGAAGAAACAGCTTCAGTTACTGGAAGGTAAAGCCAGCCTGATCAGAAAAAACCAAAAAGTGATGAGGGAAGTAAGTCAGCATGTGGAGAAGCACCCAGCCAGCCAGTCTCACTGATGAGACTAGTCTCACCGGCTCCAAGCACCAATCAAACCAGGCAGCAGCAACCAAACCAGGCACTCCTGTCTCAGCCCAAGGGAAGAAGCAGGTGCCCATACCTCGTGGCAGCAAGGAGACTCTCCGGTAAAGCCTAAGTGTCACTTCCCTGTAAAACCCTTCACAGCACTCCTCAGACACTGGAGAGCTCATTCTGAGGTGAAAACATTTTCTTCAGTGACTGCCAGGTGAAACTTTCCCTGGCCTCCCCTGTAAGTGTATCTAAAATCTGCACCAGTGGCTTTCACTGCCAGAAGCTGCCAAGCATCACTGGGGCACTTATTCACTCATAATAAGATTCCAATTCTTTCATCTCCTCCACTGATGTAAATCCCAGCTGCACACTGTGTCTGCAAACTCTCTCTGATGAGCTCTGTCACCCCAGGTCTCAGCACCTCCTTCTCTTGAGTGCTGCTTCAGGATTTCTCGTGCTCCCTCAGACTGATTTTGCACACAGACTATTTGATATGCCTTGAGAAATCACAATTGCATGCCACACATTTAAAGCTTCTGGAGGAGGACAGCACTGTCCCTTAAAAACCTTTTCTTTCTTTCAAGTACATAAAGTATCTGATAGACTTTTCACAGAAAAGTATGAACCAGAAAGTCTCTTTCCTTTTTAAGGCCCTTCACAAACACAACATTAAGAAAGAGAACACTGCTCTTCGAGTGGCCTTCATTTCGGTGTCCCCTGCACAGCACCACGGTTCAGACCGGTTTCAGACGCCTATGGAGCTCCTTAGCAATATTCAAATGTTTTATATGTGCCAGTGCAAAGAGGGATTAGTTTGGGTTCAATTCCCACTGGAATTGGAAGGCACAGGGAAAATAGAAGCAGGGAAGCATGTTTTCAGTGAAATGCTGCTCTGCTGCCTCAACAGGCACAAGGAAACATCACTCTGACACGCTGAAGGCCTATTCAGCATGGAACCAAGCCCTACTCCTGGCTGCTCCCAGAAACATACACACTAATTGATTCTCACAAGCCTCAATGCTGAAACTGTGGCAGGACTGGGAGTAAGCAATGGAGCTACAGCTCCACAAGAACATCACCTGCTGGCAGGTCTGCTGAACCAGAGTGGCATTTCCAAGTCTCTCAAAGACCCAGGGGAGCCCACTTGTTACTGCTTAGCTGGACAAACTCGTCTCAGCGCTGCACAAGCCACCTTCAGACCCTTCCATCCTTCACCGTACATGTCAGCCACCTATTGTAGATGCTAAAGTTCTTCCACTGAGCTAGTCCCAAAGAGAAAGCTCTCTTGGGCAGTGTTGGCTGCAGGCACAGCTGCAATGCCACATTTTATTGAAGGCACTAATGCAGAAACCGTGCAGCAAGCATCTTCCTTTAATCCAGTCAGACACAGCAGCATGGAACAGCAGGAGCTCTTTTGGAACAGCCCTACCACATTTAAAAGCCAGCAGTCTACCCAGATTTGGCCTTTCCAAGCTTTTCCCTAAGTTCATGAGGGCCGCCTGCGGAAGAGCACTTGCAGAACTCTGGGCACCGCTTACACTCTGCATTCCCTAGCAGGAACTCTGTGGGTCAGACTCAGATGGTCTGGTGAATAGAGCACAGGCTGAGGATGTGCAGAGTCTGTGTGACTTAGCACTTCACCCTTGCTCCCGTGGCTCTGCCAACCGAGCAGCTCTCTGCAGCTTTCTCTTAAAGCCACAACTGCACACTGTAACCTTCCAGCAGGAGCGCTGGAGCTCTCCCAACAGAAGCTTCGAGAACTAACAGGCAGAAGCAGCAGGACACAGTCAGCAGCACACTTACAGCTTCAAAGGAGAGATTGACATACTCCAGGAACTTCTGCCTGAGGCCATCAGTCAGCTGGTTGAAGCGGTACCGCAGCAGATCCATCTCCTGCTGGAGAAACCACCGCCTGAGGTCGTCTCTGCAAAGGGACAGCACAAAAGCAGCCAGCACAGCTGCTGTGGTGATGCATTCTCTGTCTTCACAAGCCAGACGTCCAACCTAGCGAGCACCATGCCCAGTGTAACGCTGCTTTTGCCATGGCACCCACAAACCAGGAGAAGGCAGAAACCCTGCAGGGAGGAGCACTCAAAGGACAAGACTTGTGAAGAGACACCAGAGAGAACAGCAGGACTGGGGGTGCCTTGGGAGAGCAGTGGTAGCCACCCTCAGCACTACAGAGCTGTCAGTCTTTTGGAAACGGTACTCACCATTTCTTACTTCGTGTAGGCAAGAATAACCAACTGCAGGCAGCCTTCCCCTTCTTTGTCTCAAAGGCACTTTGTTGGGGTTTTTTTCAACATAGAATCGTTTGGATTGGAAAAGCTCTCTAAGATCTCCCAGTCCAACCATCAACCCCACACCACTAGGGCTACTAAACCATGGCCCCAAGTGCCATGGCCACACCTTTCTGGAACACCGCCAGGGATGGGGACTCCACCACCTCCTTGGGCAGTATGTTCCCTCCTGTTATTTAGTAGCCAGGCAGCTCTACAGCACCTGTAGAGTCTAGAACACAGCAACAGACATCTGTACACATCTAAAACCAACGAGCACAGAGAAAGCAAACGCTACTTACGACTGGCAGTAAGCAAGGCGCAGTATGAAATGAGAGATGTGGTCCTTCCTGCGTGCCTCATAATCATCCTCAGCCAAAGCCTACACAACACACCATCATTATTAATGTTATTATTATTCTTACTACTATTATCATTACTTCAGAAAATAATTCTCTCCCAGATTAGAACCTCGGAATTAATCACTGCTGTTCAACAGTGCACTACCACTCGTCCCCAAGACAGCAAAGGCAAGCCTGTTAAAGGAGGAGATTATCCTAAAGAAAGAAATGGACACTCCTCAAGGAAAATGCCTCTGACAACATGACAGAAGTTTAGTGAGCAGTGTTTCATCATCTCTACTTCTGTTCAGAATTCCTGAATGGTGCAAAGAAAGTGCAGAAGAAACTGCTGTTTTGATTGTCACTTACTTTGTAGGGAAACTTCAGCTTGCGGAGCTCAGCCTCCAGCTTGGTTTTGTAGCATTCACTGCTCCTCGCATAGCTCACACCAAGGTTCTCAACTGCTTTGAGCACTGGGGAAAAAAAAAAAGTCCATGTGAAAGACAAAATACTGAGAAGAAAGCTAACTGCAGTGACACCTTGGGGAACGCACAGCCCAGGGACAGGCCAAAGGAATTGCTCTGAGTGGCCTGAAGAGCAGAGGGGTAAGAGAAGAGGGGAATAAGGTGTGGCCCACAAGGCTCAAACTGCTCACCCAGCTCCAAGGTTCACAAAATTCACAGACTGATAGAATGGGTTAGAAGGGACCTGAAAGACCATCCAGTTCCAACCCCGTGCCACAGGCACTTCACCCAACACCTCCCATCAGCCCTGGTTGCTCAAGGCCTTATGCAGCCTGGCCTTGAACACCTCCAGGGAGGGAGCATCCACAGCCTACCTGAGCAACCTGTTCCAGCATCTCACCACCCTCACTGTCAAGAATTTCTTCCTCGTTTCCAGGCTGAGTCTCCCCTCTTCCAGCTCAAAGCCGTCGTCCCTCGTCCTGGCACTCCCAGCCTTTGTCCAAAGTCCCTCCCCAGTCTCCTGGAGCCCCTTCAGGTACTGCAAGGCTGCTCTAAGGCTGGAGCCTCCTCTTCTCCAAGATGAACAGCCCCATCTCTCCCAGCCTGTCCCCACAGGGGAGGGTCTCCAGCTCTCTGATCATCTTTGTGGCCTCCTCTGGACCCTCTTCAGGAGCTCCAGGTCTCTCTTGTGCTGGGGGTCCTAAAACTAGAGGCAGTGCTGCAGGTGGGGTTTCAACAGAGCAGAATCCCCTCCCTGTGCCGCTGCTCTCCCTTCTTTGGATGCAGCTCAGCAGACAGCTGTGTGCTGGGCTGCCTGCGGTTGCTGGCTCCAGGGGAGTTTGTCACCAGCTGACACCCCCAAGGCCTTCTCCCCCCTCAGCCACTCCTAAACTCAGCCTGGATTTGTGCTTGGGATTACCCTGACCCAGGTGCAGAACCTTGCACTTGGCCTTGTGGAACTGTATGAGGCTGGCTTGGTCCCAGCTCCCTCAGGATGGATCCCTTCCCTCCAGCCGGTCACCAAGACAGGAAGCCAACTAATGGCTCAGCCTCAGCACATCAGTTCACACTGCAAGGCTGGAAGACTTGGCCTGAGTGTGTTCAGGAGCCAGGTGAGCCCTTGCTCTCGGCCAGCACCATCTGCATCGCTGTATTTAGGCCTGAAAAGTGAACCCCAGGTTGCTCACACATGCCAGTGCCACCCAAACCCGTGAAGCCCTGACTGCTGTACACCGAGCATAGCTCCTTCAGACTCCTACGGCCTGGCCTTCCCCTCCGCAGGGGTCCCTGCAGCCTCCGAGCACACCCTGCAAACACAGCCGCAGCAAACAGCACCGAGCGGGCACAGCTGAGACGCCACTCACGCTTCAGACGGTCGACGGCTAAGCTCTCGAACTCCACCAGAGAGATGTTTTCTGTGGGGGGCTCCAGGTAGAACTGCAGGCTGTGGGGATACAGCTCCCGCCGGTCCCCGGCCTTCAGCCTCGCTCGGCCGCTTAAGAACTCCATCCGTCCCTAAGAGAGATACAGGCGCTCAGCCCCGAGATAAACGTTTGGGGAAGAATGGCTAGGGGACAGCGGGATGGGGTGGACGCGAGAGGCACAGATGGCAACACGGTGGGAGGAAGCGGGGAGAAGACAACGCTGCTACTGCTGCCGCCGCCGGCGCACGACCCGAGCTGCTCAGGACTGCCTCCTGCAGCCTCGTTCCCGCAGCCCCGCCGAAACCCCCACCTGCTACTGCCCGCTGCCTCCGGTTCCCGCTGCCTCCGGTTCCCGCTGCCTCCGGTTCCCGCTGCCTCCGGTTCCGCCCACTTCCGCCCGCCCTGTGCCCGGGCCCTCCCTCCCGGACGGCCATTGGCTGCCGTGCCAGGAGCGGTGCCCACAGCCGTCCTAGCGGCCGACGCTACGCGCGGGGCAGCTCGTGGCGCCCAGAGACCGAAACGGAGCCGGTGCCGCCGGCCGTAATGCGCTGTCCCTGCCTGTCGCCACGAGTGCAGAGCTTTGCGAACTGGAAGATAGCCTAAGCCCGCAGCTGTCTTTGCAGCGGTAGATGAAAGGGTGCTGAGCTCAGCCGAGGTGGAACAGCCCCTCCCAGGTGGCTCTCAGCACCACGGATGACATAGCCTTGCCACCGAGAGTGCTGCGTGGAGGCCTCTTCCCAGACCGTGAGGTGTGCGCTCCGAGCTGACACACAGCTCTGCACAGGGGCCACCTGCACTGCCTACCAGGACACAAAACCAAGTTTCACTCTCCAGGGCTGCGCCGTATTTTTCCAGAAAAAAAAACATGCTCCCAATGTCTCCTGATATATTGCTCCAATGTCTGTAATAAAATGTGTATTTTTATATATTTCATAATTAATACTTCCTGGCAGTGGTATCTTCAAACACAGGTTCAATTATTCGGTCATGGGGTTTACACTTCACATATAAAACAGTTAAATGATTCAAGCACAGATCTAACATTTCCAATACAGCAATTCAAACTGGACATAGAGGTGCTGTGAGCTGTGGGTTTCCCACAAATGGGATACTCACCACTTGCTCCTCTGTCTGGTATCTTCCCAGAGGCTGTGGCTATGATTCAAGGAGTCCTTGGCTCAGAGAGGGCTAAGGGCCTCTCTTGTGTGCTCCCTTGCCTGGCTGTAGCCTCTTCTGGTGTTCAGTTCTCTTGGAGCCTTTCCACTTTCTGCCTTGGTACAGGTACAAGGCCTGGGTGTAGTTGTTGCCTGTTAGTGCAGATTCTTTAGCTAATACTCACGCAGCATTTGGCTCTCAGCTCTTTTATGTTAAGAACAAGGCCCAGGTGTAGCTGGTCTGCTGATGCAGGCACTTCGGCTGCTCCTTTGGTAGCATTTGGCTCTTGCTGCTGTCTGGGTGAGCACAAGGCAAGTTGTCTGACTTCTTGGCTGGTTTAAATACTGTCCCAAGACAATTAATGCCTTTACAGAACCCTGATAACTGTACCTCTAGGATGGGGCACACAGGGTTCACAGCTGTGCTAAGAAATGAATCACACCTGGTATCTGTTTATCTAGACCCTAGGAAGTGTCCAGGCTTGCACACTCACAGGTGCTTACAATGTTAATCACACCTGCTAAACATTTGTCTCGGCCCCAGGGAGTGTCCAGGTTAGCACATTGGCAGGTGCTTAGCCATTGCCTTGGTTAGGCTGTGTTTGGGGGTTTGACCCTTCAGGACACAATGTCTCTTGATACATTGCTCCCAATGTCTCTCGCTATATTGCTCCCAGTTCTCTTGATACACTTCTAATTTTGAAGTGTGTTTAACTTCGAACCACATCCTATTGTTATAGAGACACAAAGCCAGCTTAAGCCAAAGTCACTCTCTCCCAGCAGCCAGTGCTGACACCAGCACAGCTCCTTCCTCTCTCTGCCTGGCTGCTACACAAGGTGCTTAGGAGCAGGAGGAGTGCGTCTGCCCGACTCCACTTCGTAGCCGCAAGCAGGCAGAGCTTTTGCCCCTGAGTAGTGTGCTAATGCCCGAGAGATCTGACGGTCACTGGCAGTGCCCTGCCCAGGGCAGGCCCAGCAGAGAGAGAAGAGCTCACAGCTCTGCTTTGAGAGCTGCACCCAGAGGGGCAGCACTCTGCAGGCAATGCTCTTTTCACGAAAATGTTCATTTCGTGAACGTTTTAAGGTTTGGCACTTCACAAAGCCACGGTAGGCAGTTTTCTGCCCATCACCCTTTCGTCTGCTGAACCACATCCTGCTGATTATTAACAGAACAGCAATTAGGTTTGCATCTGCTGCTTTCTCTTTTTTCGTTGTTTTGTTTTACTACCAGGTTTTTTTCCTCTAATCTTGAATACTGATCCCCCAACTGTCTGGAACTAGGCGAAAGCTTACCCTGCTTAGCTGGTTTAATTTCAGCTAACTAGTTACACTAACATTATTGCAAAAAGTCATTTGACTTCAGCAGAAATTAAGCAGCATAATTAGCACAGAATAATAGAATCTTAGGGGTTGGAAGAGATCTCTAGGGATCACCTAGCCCAAGCCAAAACTTTATGAGGGGTTTGTCAACCCTTTCACATAAAAACAACTTTCCTGGGAAAAGAGACGAGACAATGAAGTGCAAAGGTATCACCCTGGAGGAACCCCCACAAATGTTACAGCCTAACCTGTCTTCCCCACACCTTTACTGAAGCCAACAGATGGTAACGTTTCTCACAACGGCATTTCGTTACTTTATTTTCATCATTTCCATGGTAACGTTACCGATGGGGGCTGACTCTTTCAATATTTTTAAGAGGTTGCAACGAGGTACCTCAGAAATGCTTTGCAACATCCCTACGGTCAGCTGTCAAACCACCCCCAGCACCCCAGCCAAGCCCCGTGCATTTCAGCACACGCCAAACTGTTCTGCCCCTTCCAAAACCCAACCCCCAAACACTCGTTTGCATTAAGAACGTCCCACTGCAGCTCCCACTCCCACTCACGTTACACTCACTAGCAGAGCGCTGGGTGCCGATCTCTAGGAGCCCGGTTCTCCTCTGCTTGCAGAACGGTGACCAGGGTAAAAGTGGCAACACTGACATCTCTGCTCTCGTTCAAGCTGTGCCACTCATCCATCATGCCCAGGGTGTTGGATCTCTACAGATGGCAGGGACCAGGACACACAGAGTAAATGTGAAGTAGAAGGGAGATCCTTCTAGGTGTGCTCAAACTTGGTAAAGGCCACAGGGCATCACCAGGGCATGCAACACATGTCTGAAAACCTGCAGCAAGGCACTGCCAGCAGCTGTCCAGGTCACTGGTGATTTATTCACATAGGACGGCAAGACTGTGGCTGCTGGACACCATTTTGTATTTCCTTAGAGTTACCAACATGTAGGGCTTCTTTCTCCTCTAGTTTGGCTCTAGCACCTTACAAAGCCAGATTTTGTTGTCCTGTTGCTTTTGCCTCGCAGTAGCCCTCATTAGTTATGCATTGCTTTCCCCTCCTGCTCACCACAGAAATGGAGAAGCCTTACAGAGGATAGCCTGGCAGACAAGTGCAGGACATTTGCACTGCAATCTGCACAAAGGAGTACTGTCGATGGCTGTGTGCTTCCTGCTTGTCTTTGTGCTTTTATCAGTGTTCTAAATTTCTTGCCTTATATACCTCCAGAAGGGTGTGGACACAGATTTAGGTTTTGTGTCTGCACTGACACGACCTCAGCATGACAGTACATGATGGGGAGCTGGAAGATTTATTGGCACAAGAGAGCCTGCTGGGTAGTGGTGATTGGAGGGTGAGTCAGTGTCTGGAGTCCAGCTGTGCTCCCTACACAAGCCTGTCCAGAGCTGAGTTACTCAGATTTCTCCAACTATCTGAAACTGTTATTTTTTAAGACAGGAGCAGGTTTGATGCATGCTGGCTACAGCTGTACACCCTGGAGAAGCAGTTCACTGCATATGCGCAACCCAGTGTGCCTGTGGAAAAAAATTTGCAAGCAAAGATTGATTAAAAAAATGGAGCTTGTATCTCCAAGCCCGGCTTCACGTGACAAAAACACCACAGAGCTTCTGCCAGGAGACACTGTGACACTCACTGAAAGGGTTTTGTCAGACCTGCATGTTCCTGTGACTGGGTTATGTATTTCTTATCCAACTTCCAGCAGAGGTTCTACTTCATGAAAGCAAGGAAAGATGGAACTGCTTTGAGAGGACACTACACTGGATGTGACATGCTAGCTTAGAACTGACTTAAAAGCTTGGGAACATTTAGGCTACTCTGAGGATTCCTTACTTGGAATTTGCTTGGAAAATGAGTTCTTCTGACATCATAGACATCTCTTAGTAACAGAGAGAAAAAAGTAATAAAGACCATCAGGGGCAGCAGATAGGAGAGGTATTTTGGTAGCAAACAAAGACACATTGCTGGCTGGCCCCATCAGGAGTCATCAAGTCATACGCATTCTAATTCTTTGAAATCTGTCAATCAGTTCCTCCTTCTCTCTCCTCTGTAGGCCATGGCAAGAAAAGTCTACAGTCTGTATACCAAGGTATGGTGGAACCTTTAGCCTTGGCAAATGGCAAATGCCTCTGGTGTGGCAGACAGCTCACAGTGCCTCTTCTAGCCTCACACTTCATAACAGATGTAATTTCAAGGACAGAAAATAAAAGAATGAAATAATTTGCAGCAGTCACTCACTGCCCAGCTCAAGTCACTTGGGACAGGAGAGTTCTTCTCTGTTCGCACACAGCTGTGGCTAAAGGCTCCTGGTCCGGTCGGCAGAGGAACATGACGGCAGCTCATGCCAATGCTCACAGCACAGGCACCGGACGAGGTGAACCCAGACACGCCTGGGATCCAGGGAACCTGGGAAGCACAAGCAGCAGCGTTTCTGACTCTGGTGTATCGGGCAGGTAACTCATTGTACAGGAGGGCTTTCCACGCCAAGACCTTTGGGCACACGCGAGCCCTGGCACCAGATGGCCTGAGAGTAGCAGCTGGGGTCAGCACTAACAAAGTGCAAGCACACATTTCACCACAAATTCAACTGTTCTTTTGAGAACTGGCTGCAAAACGTACTAATCCAAAAGGTGTTTACTAGGCACAAGTAACACTGATTGCCTCAAGCGAGACATAGCCTTGGGAACCGCGGGATGAAGAGATCTCAGCGGCCAGCACCGCACACCAGCTTGCAGCTGAGTGTCAGCTGGCCGTGCTGGAGAAGCAGCAGTGCTGGGGTGCAAAAAGCAATCACACATCGACCAGAGGAGCTCTGCAAGACGAGCAGGGACTTCACAGCAGTCAGTCTCTCTTACAAGCCCCAGAGCAACACCTCCACATCTCAAGGCTGCCATGCCGACAGCGACAGTCAAAGCTATCCCATCCTGTCCTACGTAACGTGCGGAAGCTGGCAGAGCAGGCAGCACGTCGCTGGGCCGGCCCCCGGCACTGCCACACCGCGGCACAGGCACGAGGCTCGTGCCGAGCAGCGGAGCTGCCCGGTGCCGCAGCGGCAGGCCGCGGATGCCTGCCCCGCGCAGCTCTGCTCTCCGCGAACAGGAAGTGAAGGGATGCTTGCACCGAAGGCGCGGCAAGCTGAGCTGTGCCCTGACCTTCCCCCAGGAACCCAGAGCAGAACCTCCAATAGCCAGACGAGCGGCGGGCAACGGCCTCGAGGCCAAGCCTGTGGCGGGCGCTCCTTGGCTCCCTCAGCCGCCGAGCGCTGCCCCCTAGCCGGGAGCCGCCGCCGCGGGGGTGGAGGCAGTGCGCGGGCACTTCCCCGAGCGGCGCCCCCAGTCCTGACGGCGCTTCCGGGCGGGCGAGCCGGGATGTGCGTCCGGGTTGGGTCGGCCCCAGCGAGCGGTTTCCTCTCGCACGCCTGCTTCTCCCGGTCCCTGCCTTCCTCCGTCGCCCTCACTGAGGGGAGCGGCGCCGCCCGCCCCGCTCCTCAAAGGCTTGGTGAGGGGGGCCGCGGCCAAGCGGGGCTCAGGGCCTGGGACGGGACGATGCCATGGGGCAGGCTGGCGGGGGCCGGGAGCGCTGCCGGCGGGGCAGGCTGAGCCTCCGCCCAAAGCGTGGCCGCGGCGGCAGCGCCCGCCGGGCAGGGCCGGGAATGGCTGCGGGCAGCGCGGTGCCGAGACCGCCGCGGGGCCGTCTCACGACGGCCATGGCATTGCCGGCGGCCGGGCTCGGCCGGAGGCAGCCGATCCGGCAGAGATATGCGCCGCGGCAGCTCGGTGCGGCCAGCGGCGGCTCGGCAGCGCGGTGTGCCCGGGGGAGCCGAAGCGAGACTGTGGGCGCCACGGCTCCCGCGGCTTGCGTGGGGCTGCGGTGGGCAGCGCGGAGCAGGGAGGTGGTGTGCGCTGAGCGGGGGCTGCCGGCCCCTCGGGACGGGGTGCGCAGGGGCACAGGGATGATGCCCGGCATGGCAGAGCGGGGCAAAGGCAGCTTCTACTACGCCTGCGTCTCAAAAAAAAAAAAAAAAAAACCAACAAAAACCAACAACCCCGAACAAGTGAACGAGATAACTTCACAGCGAGCCTAAATAGGTTGTTTTTCACTCTTGCCCTTCGGAACTGTAGCTGATGCACAGATCGCCCTGCCTGCTCTCACTGCCCGTGCCCCCTGCAGCGACCCTGGGATGTGGCGTTAGGGTCTCACCTAATATATGTATGGTGTAGATTCACTTGTGTGGTGACCATTGATAAGCTCTCTGGAAGTTTAAACATCTAAAAATGTTTTAAGACAACTGGATCATTGAATTTCTTAGAGCTTGTTTTTTTCTGGTTGTTGTTTTTAATCTTTGGAAATGCATCCACAGAAGAGCTCAGTTAAGATTTGCATCTTTGGAGTTTGCATTCGTGTGCCCAAAACTAGTAAGAGTGCACACATTTCTCTGATGATTTTTGTCAAAATACAAATTTGGACAAGATCCTAAGAAGCGGAGTAGGGGTATAGGTAAGTCTGAAGGTTTCTGTCCTTAGAACACCAGTGTTGGTGTTCAGTGACCATCAGAAATAAGATGGCAGTGGCTGAAGTTCACAGCTGCTGCACTCCATACTCGGGCTGCCTGTTGGGTCGATCAGTGGAGCAACAGGAGCATAACTGACATGACAAGACATTTGTGTTGTGGCAGCATGTATTTCATGAACAGTTGTATTTATCCAATTAATAAGTGGCAAATCAACATAGAGCCTGGCTCCACACCTTGCCTGAGGTCACTGAAGCAGTTTGTGGCAGAGCTGAAGATCAGCTGTACAGTCCTTGTGAAACCCAGTGCTTGATCCTGCGTCCTGGTGCCCTCTCTTCGCAGCATCCTCATGAGCACAGCTGTTTCCTTTGTTTGCAGAACCCACAGTTTCCTGAACAAGCTGCAGAGACTGTCGGCCGCAAAGATGCTGGAAGAGGATATGGAGGTGGCCATCAAGGTGGTGGTAGTGGGAAACGGAGCTGTTGGAAAGTCCAGCATGATTCAGCGGTACTGCAAGGGAATCTTTACAAAAGACTACAAGAAAACCATCGGTGTGGATTTTCTGGAAAGACAAATCCAGTATGTATTAAACAGATGCCACACTACTGATTGTCACCTTTCCCTCTAATTCTTTCTTCTGTTGCAGTCCCAGGATTTTGGGAGGCTTGACACAAGGCCTGCATCTCCAGAGCCTGGTGCAGGGAGTTTTCTCTCCTGCACAATGGGCTAGAATCACACCACTGTTTCCACACGGGAGTTACAATTGTAAATAAAAAGCAAGATAGAATTTTTGAACCTCTGTCAGGCTTAGCTTTTGGATAAGGCTCCTCTGTATTCTACCACCTGTTGTTTTGGTGGGCTTGTCTTAGCTGTGCAGGAAGTGGAAGTACTTGTGATAAAATGATTATGCAAATCTAGCGGCCAGTGTAGATCAAAATGACTGGAAAAGCAAATTAAACACGTTACAGATTGAGCGTCTTTATAAGCAAGTAACACCCAATTATGTTTGATGAAATGGAAATGCTACATTTATGAGAAGTAAGAAAATGGTATCATTTTGAGAGCTGATTAAAAATACAAAAAGATCGTTACTGAGTTTTGTTTTGAAGTCTGTATTAGTCTTTCTTATTAGAGAGAAGCGTAGAGGAAGAGGAGGAAAGGAAGAAGAAAATATGACACGGACTGTCAGGGAGGAGCTTGCCCTGTAACTCAGGGAGTACTGCCATAGCATGTGGCAGAGGTGCACCATTACCAACATTGTTACCTTATATTTCATGAAATTGAAGTTGAGATGAATTACTGTTGCAGTGTAGCTGCCTGCCATGCTTTCTGGGTTGCTCTTGTTCCCTGTCTTGATGACAGTTGTCTCTTTCAGAGTTAACGATGAAGACGTCAGGCTGATGCTGTGGGACACTGCGGGTCAGGAAGAATTTGATGCTATAACTAAGGCCTACTACAGAGGTGAACATACCATGGCTGTTGTTTGGCACTTGGTGGGGCTTTGGGGCTGCACATCTCTGTCTTTTCCTGAATCTCGTGTGTGTGAAAAGCAGTTTTAGTTCACCTTTTCTAGTTTTGAGATGTTTTTCCCCTTCATGTCAGACGCTTGCCCTAATTGTCACTTTATGCAGGACGTATAACCTGTGGCTGAGGCACTTAGAAATTAATCCAAGTGAACAAAAAAATCCTCCAGTCATCCTAGAAAGATGATTAACTAGACCCACAACAGCGTAAGCCAGCAGAGTAACAAGGACACGGGGCTCACTTCTAGCCCAGAGCCTGCGTTAGTCACACAGAGGCAGGGTACCTGCTTGGCCAGCTACCAGCTGCATGCTTGGGCTTTCCTTGCACGTAATTTAAGAGCAGACATGAAAATCTTTCTCATTTTTCAGCGTGAGAAAAACGTATCACTATAGTATAAAATCTCAGAAGAGTAACATCAGTAGAGCTCATAATGCTGTGCTGTTACAAGTGGGGCAGTCCCCTGACCTTTGCATATCGGGTGATCATTTTTGGTAACAAGCTGGTAGTAGAAGTGCACTTTTATGGGAGAGGCTTGGAAATCCTACTTGCAATAGAGTACCTGTGATTCTTCTCAGTTTCATGTTTGTGGGCTGATTTGTGTTTATTTATATTTGCAATCGATTTGTGTATTTTTAGGAGCCCAGGCTTGCGTTCTTGTGTTTTCTACAACTGACAGAGAGTCCTTCAAAGCAATCCCTTCCTGGAAGGAAAAAGTTGTGGCTGAAGTTGGAGATGTTCCCACAGTTCTTGTGCAGAATAAGATCGATCTCCTTGACAACTCTTGCATAAAGAAGTAGGAGATTTCCCTTCCTGTTTTCAAAGGACAATACCTGCCCTGTGCATACACATGGTTCAAAGCAGATCAGTCTGTGGGAGGTACTGGTGAAGGCTTCTGGTACCTAGGCTGACAGAGCGGTGCCCTGCATCGAAAGGTGCCTCAGCACAGGTGACAGGCACTGCTGCAGGCTGAGTCACTTGGGCAGGCCTGCCTGCAAAGTTAGGAGCTTTCTCTTGGCTTCATGCCATCTTCTGCAGCGTCAGCCCAAAAAGCAGAGGAATCATGTGAGGAGTTTGCCTTGATGGGATTCTCTCTTCTTTTTTGAAGCAGAAATTCTAAACCCGCAAATTTCCTCTGCTGTCCAAATTTGCAGTTAGTTAGTCTGTGCTGCGCACCAGTGGAGTTACACTGGCTATGGAGTGCTTGCTGACAGGGTGATGCATTAAGCAGGTTTTTTGAAAACGGTATTTCAGTAATCGCTTTGCTTTAGTTTGTTTTTAGTGCTCATTGTAATCAAAACACTGTAACTCTGTGTGAATCCCCATCTGGTGATAAGCTGCATGCTGCTGATCCTTTCTCGCTCTGTTTGTCTGTGCACATTTAACTGCCAGCTCATTCTGCACTTGTGTGTGACCAGTTTCATCCTCGCCCTCCTAACCAGTGCTTTTATTTACCACAGCGTGTCGTGCAGAAAGTACTGCCTGGTGAAGCTGAGCATTCTCCACTTCTTTAGTTCTGCCATCTTCCTGAGAGATTTAAATTGTTTCTTCTTTTTGTTGTTTCCTGCACTGGCTTGCTTTGTTCTCTGTTTGCTATTACTGGTGGCAGAAACCAGTTTCTACTCCCTCTACAAAGAATACTGAGGATTTTGCACAGGAAAAGCAAAATTGCATTTGAACTCCTCCTTTATTCATGGTATGTCGCTTAGGTTTTGTTCTTGGAATACTTTGCCTGCCTCAGTAACATCATCTTTCTGAAGCTGTGATTTCCCCTCGTGAAATTTTCTTCAGCTTCCTCAACTCCTTACAATTGAGCAGCAGTTTTCTTTCATCTCACGCAAAACACTAATCCTTGATTTCATGTCTGCGCAGCCCTATTTGCATAGTCCACTGCTTCACTAAGGTGCACTTCACCATTACTTTCTTGTTTGGACTTTGCAGTGGCAATTCTAATTCTAGTGTTAATTGCAGCCAGCTTCCTTTTGGTTTCACTGACATCTGAGCCCTTGAGACAGTGTAGTTAATAAAGTGAATAGACGGTGAAAAGAAATTACTTTAGATCTTACAGAAACTGCATGTCAAAGGCCTTGTTTCGATATTGAAGATACTGTGAACAGTTGAGAAACAAGCATGTTTTGGCTGTTACTGGGTGCACCTCACCACCAAGCATTTTGTCTGTAAGAGTAAATAATGCTGCAGCTCAGCATTGACAAAGTCTTCCCCTGCTGTGCAGCGAAGAAGCAGAAGCCCTGGCGAAGAAGCTGAGGTTGAGGTTCTACCGGGCGTCAGTGAAGGAGGACCTCAACGTCACTGAAGGTAGGAGATGCAGCAGGGTGGCTCTCCAACCTGCCCTATGCTGCTGAGCATGGCCCAGCTGTGCTTTGCAGCTGATCTGTCCCTTCCCATGCCCTGGCATTCCTCTTATCTTAGCAGCTCCCTGGCTAGAGACCCTGATGTGCTTGGGCCCAGCTGGGTGAACAGTGCTCCTGTCCCTTCCAGACCTGCACAGCCAGAGTGCACAGGCTGCTTAGTCTAATGGCTGCCAGTAGAAGTTCAGCAATTACAGTCTTCAAGTTGTTGAACAGATTATTTTATATTTGTTAGTAACTGATATAAATGATTAATTAAACTGATAGAAACAGTTATTTCATAGTTTAGTTCCATTTCAAGTACATTAAAGGACTGCAACTCTTGCAGCCTTTTGTCTGCTGCTGACTAATTCCCTGGTATCATTCTGTAATTTCCTAAGAGTACTGTTTTAAAATTCAGTCACTATCTTTTGTGGGGTAGGTTTGAAGAATCATGAATTATAGCTTCTGATAACTTTGATTTTCTTTTGGTTTAATCAGGCAAACTTAATAGTAAAGGAATCGTTTCTTCTCTTTTAATATCATTCCAACCTTGGAAAAAAGCATGCAAGAGAAAATGTAAAATCTTCTTGTGTCGTCTTTAGGTGAATTAATAATGACAAATGTAAATAATCATAGCATACAGGTTCTGAAGATTCTCCTGTAGCTGTAGATTGTTTCAGAATCCTAGGCAGGCTCTGACTTATACCCTGATACAATAGATGGTAGCATTAGTTCGTTACACAGATGTTGCTGCCTCTCATCATCTTGGTGGCCTCCTCTGGACCCTCTCCAGCAGCTCCAGGTCCTTCCTGTGCTGGGGGCCCCAGAACTGGAGGCAGTGCTGCAGGTGGGGTCAGAGCAGAGCAGGGTCCCCTCCCAGTGCTGCTGCTCTCCCTGCTCTGGATGCAGCTCAGCGCACATCTGCCTGCTGGGCAGCCAGCGACCATGGCTGGCTCCTGGGGGGGTTTTCATCAGTGAATGATCATGAAAAAGTCAGTCATGAGTTTTTCATTCTTGGTCTGAAGATGCTTTTAAGCATCCTTTGATGTACCTTTCTCCTGTTAACTTTGCAGTTTTTAAGTATTTGGCTGACAAATACCTTCAAAAGCTGAAGCAGCAAACAGCTGAGGATCCAGAAGTCATCCATGCCAGCGGTAACAAAATAGGTAGGTATGCTGTAAGGGAAACAGTTTTGTGTCCTCACATCCCTGGGCTTGTCCCTTTCCTTGAGGGTTAATACAGGGTGAGTCAGGGGCTAATTATTACCTTCTGCCTCTCTTCTTCCCGTAAAACAACTTTGACTCTCTGAAGTTACAAGACCATCAGACTGATGAAGTTTCTAGCTCATGTTTGGCAAGTGCCCTTTGATTAAATTGGTTTAAGCAAACATTGTGCAAGGGCTTGAGGAAGGATGCTTCTTGGGTCTCCTGCTGTCAGTAGCATTGGTGTTACTCATCCTGGTGCAGATTTTCAAGAGACTCGTGGATAAAGAATCTGGCATGTAAAGAGAAGGCCTTTGTAAGCTGCTTTTTATAAGGGAACATTGAGCTCTGTCTTCCTTCTCTGAAGCATTTCTGAGTCAGTTCATTTGTTTTCCTTGAAGCACTCCCTTTTTATTCAGGCTTTTCCCTTCCCTTTAGCTCAGCAAAGCCTCTAAAAATGCCATGGTTTTCTTGTATTGCTGAACTCACCACCCCTTTCTTACATGCAATTAGTAGCATAGACACAGGCAGATGAGTGCATGTGCTGCCCTTCCATTACACAGATGTCTACCAGCTCAGACAGTGCCTGCCCAGTAATTCCAGCTGGCTCTGCTCCCAGTTGAGCTGCAAGATTGACCCAAGAACTCGATAAAGCCTTTAAGAACCAGACATGTCTTTGAGGTGCACTACTCTGCCTTAGCTAAGTGTTGCAGTCTGTTAGTGTTTTATGCTGCAAGAAGTAAATCTTTCCCTCTGCATTCTGTAGGTGTTTTTAATACAGCTGGTGGAAGTCATTCCAGCCAGAACTGTAGCACTCTAAATGGTGATGTCATCAACCTTAGACCAAACAAACAGAGGACCAAGAAAAACAGAAGTCCTTTTAGCAACTGCAGCATACCTTAGGCCACTTCTGGAGAACACAAAAGGAAGCCAAGGGAATCGGACGACATTGTGCAACTGAGTACTGAACCAAGCCAGCTGTAGAGGTGTTTTCACCAGAGCTTTAGCAAACCTTGTGCCTACAGGATCCTCGACAGAGGGTGGATACATATAACCTTGCGATGCAGCGTCTGTTGTTGTGTGCAGTGAGACACTCGGGGGCCAGGCATGGAGATGTGGCTGCCCCACGGACTTGGTCTAAACCAGGCAAGCTTCCCCTTTCAGAAGGAACTGCTCTGAACTGGGTACTGCTGAACTGCAAAGCACATTTAACCTAAGGCTAGCACTGCCAGCTCCAGATGCAGACCAGAGCACCTCAGCCCAAGGTAAAACAGCAGCTTCGCAGCCACACTTCAAGGAAAAGGTTAGAATGGGTTAAGTCAGGACACAAAAGGCCAAGTGCAGAAGGAGGACGCTGCATTTCGTGCCTGACTGTCGGTAGGGATCCTCAGACTTGCATGACGTTGTCCAGGGTTGGGTTGCACCTGCTGATGTGTGCTTGATCCCATGCTGACCTCATTCCAGCTGCAAAACAGGAGTGGTGAGGTGTGCCTGCAACCACCTGGTATGACCATGCAGGCTACATCCCAGTTGCAGATGTTAGCTGGAGATCAGCTGATGACCATAGAAGAGCACCTTCCAAAAGAACCTTTTCTTTACAAATGTGGTGCCTCAGACGAGGCTCTCCCAGCTGCCACTTGCTCTACTTTGGGCCTAAAAGCTTAGATTTAAAAACGCACAGTGCCAAAAACGCTCCTTTTTATTTAATGCAGTGCTTACAGATGGCTTCTTCGTTTGTTTCCTCTCAGTAACAGGTTGAACCAATACTGCAGTCTTTGACACAGCTGTTGAGAAGGAACATCGTGCAACCCTTCCTGCTAAGATTTTATAGCTTCACCCTCTGTTATTCATGAAAAAGGAACTCGTGAGGTGGTTTCACGAAACACTTCTTTGGAAAAAAACAAAATTCATAGGTACCATAAACTGAGTTATGGAGGACCCAGAAAACGCAGCTGATGTCTGAGCTACATTAATGAGATTTCTTCAATGTTGTCTCAACGTTAGCTGCTGGTCACAGAAAGTCTAATTCTGCCAGATCAAAGAAACAAAAAAAAAACATTTTCAAAGTGTTTAAATAATTTTGCAGAATTGTTTTAAGTATTTAGGAGCTCAGGTCTAATTTCAACTTATTTGGACTTAGGCTTCTAAATCACTAAGGTGCTTTTAAAATTGCTAAGCAAGTATCTTACTTACCAAAAATAAACAGTTTTTAATCCTCCGGAGCATGCATGCCTTCTGAAAAAAATATAACTTCGTTTACACGTTTTTGTATGCTAGAATTTGAACTTTCTAGGACTTCCACAGCAAACCTGCCAGTGACAAATGCAAAATCTGCTGCTTGAAAAAAGTGAGAGTTTTAATGGTTTTTTAAAGGTGAATGAGAATGCAAACCACTGGAGGGACCCTGTCAGTTTTTGGAGGAAGGACCTTTGTTGCTGTGTGAATTCCTGTTGGAAGCCTGACTGACTTTGTTTCCAAGTCAATGATTATGAGAACTGAAATGTACTGTGTCCCACTGTCTCCAGAGAGATCTCTGAGCTCTGTATTTTGTGCTTGCTATATAAGACTCGGTGTCTTCAACAAGCTGCTAGAGCATCTCCTGTTGCCGGCAAGAAGGCAGCCTTCAAGGCACCGGATCCCCCCTGCTATTGCAGCAGCACTGCGTGTTCCTCACCAAACTGCTCCCTGCTTTCTCTTGGATGAAGGCCTTCATGTTCCAGCAGGTACAGTCACTGTGTGTGTGTAGAAATGCAGTCAGGTCCTATCTTAGCAATGTAAAAAGTCAAGGTACTTGGGATAAGACTTGGGAGCGATTGAAAAAATGACAATTAAATATTCCATTTAGGACAAGTTTGGTGCTTCCTTATTTCCAGCGTCTCTTCAGGCAGTGCTTAACATTTTTCAGTCGAATTCCCATACTGCTAGCCTGACACCCTGTTTGAAATCTTTTACGCTTCAGTAAAAATCACCTTTATCCCTTCCCCCATCATGGGGCTACAGCGTATCTGTCACAGGGATTGCCTCTGCATCGCTCCTGCAGACACAGAGGTACTTAAGGGCCCTGGGCAGCTAGCAGGCTGTGCTGCCTGCAGGCCAGGCAGGGGTATGTGCTGTGTGACCCTGCGCTCTGAACCTCCGAGGCTGCCAGCTGGTAACAAGATGAACGCTGAGCACTGCAGAACCCTCCGGTGGGAGCTCAGTCACAGCCAATGGCCAGGCTCACTGCTTAGGCAACAATGCTTAGGTTTAACATGAAGGTAATATACAGGAACAGGAGACACATGCAGAGGGTTCCCATGCTGAAGAAGTGTTTCGTGCCATTGCACAGCCAGGTGATCCTGGTGCCAAGCGAGGCTCATTCTCAGGTTTCTGCTGGTGGGGTAGTGCTGATAAATAATTTGTGGAGTGAGTGTTCTTCTCTTGCTGAGATAAATGTGGGTCACCACAACCCACTACAGCTGGTCAAGCAAGGAAAAATTAATCTAGAGCAGGAGGAAAATACTGCTCTCCTAGTGATGAAGATGCATCATGACTCAGCAATGATTTGCCCTTACCTGCAAGTCCCTGGGAATCCTAAGGGTTAAACCAGCTCTGTACACAACTATCATGAGCTCAAGGAAATGTATTTTTAGAAAGAGAAGTCAGCACCACTTACCTTGTGCCCTCAAGTGGAGAAGCCAACATTTAAAGCTGAACATGCTGTGTGCTGCACCTGTGAAGCCCCCAGGAGTTAACTCTTCTCTTCTGTGCTACGGGCAGTGCCACACGAGGTAAACACAATCGAGCTGCTCGCTGCTTAGTCTGAGCCACATCTCTACCTCTACCTCTATCTCTTCCTGGCATGGAACTGTCACTGAATTGCCTTTCCAAAGGGCTGCTGTCACCCTGTAGCTGTGCAGCCTGGATCTGATCAAGAAACTCCAGTGCCTGGGTCTGGTTCTGTGTTCTGCACAGCGGGGACCCAAGGCACTGGGTACTGTGCCAGGAATGAGCCTGGGCACCCCAGCCTGGGAGAAGTGCTAATGCTGAGTGCTTGCCTCCCAGGTCCTCTGCACAGTTCCAACACACCGCATGGATTCTGCTCTGCTCTTTGGACATCTTACTGCTCAGTTAACTGCCTAGTTAATACAGTGATGAGGTTCAGGTGGATGGCTGTAGGCAATGGAAGAAGCATTAAACTATTCCTGATCTATGACAGCCGCCTGCTACATTTTCTGCAGGTAAACAGGTAAGTCGTCACCTCTAGATGGGGGGTGTGGAGTACTGAAGGGGTGTTTGGTTGGTTTTGCACCAAGGTTTGCCTCTTCACCCAGGTATCAGGAATCTGGAAACTAATATATTCCTGCTTCCTCTTGCAGGCAGTTGTGTGTGCAGAAGAACAAGCTGCTTGCTTAACACCCCAACAGCAATGAATTAGCAACGTTTTAAGCCAGAAAAAAAACCTCTTGAAACGTGAGACAGCTCACGTTTTTGTCGTCACCTAGGCTTACGTCAGGGAAGAGCTTAGCAACTAAGTGAAAACCCTGAGAAAACTCTCTTGAAAGGTCTGTCATCTACCTAGAAATAGTGCCAGATTACTCAAACTGTCAACAGTGCTGAGTAGGACAGGGTATCGTTCATGAAAATACTGTGTAGAGCTTATGACTGTTTTGGTTTATTACCATGACTTGTCTCTGGGCCCCAGAAGTCTGGCTCACACACTACGGATACAGCAGAGAAAGACTGAAGTCTCACGGTGCGACAGAACAACTTCGAGCCCCAGGAGCAGGGAAGAAACGCGGATGCAGGCAGCTCTAAGAGCTGAGTCAAAGCACAGTTACAGCTTGCAGTGGAGCAGCACCGGCTCTGCAGAGAGCCGACCCACCCTGTATTGCCCAAGGAAAATGCCCACGCCACCAACCCCAGAAAACGCTGGCCCCTGGAACTGGGAACGCTGTGACGCCCCTGCAGGGAACCCTCTCCTCAGCTTCTGTGAGCTCTCTGTGGGGTCCTGCCCGTCCCACAGCACCAGAAGTCGCCACAGGAGAGACTACTCCTGCTTGCTGTTGCACGACTGTCGAACGGAGGCTTTCTGGTGCTCCAGCAACGTGATGGACTTCTCAGAATTCTCCAAGTTCCTAAGCAGAGTCTCTAGCCGCCTCTTAATCTTCTTCTGGTCCTCGATGGCACAGCCGATGACCACAGACTGGAACTTCTGGTCGATGGGTCCCGCAGGCACGTCAGACGTGCAGGCACCGTACAGCGACAGCAAGCGGAGCTTGGCGTCCTCCAGGTCATCCAGCAGCTTGCTGACAATCTCGTCGATCATCTTGGTGGCATGCTGCAGGGACTCCTGCTGCTGCGCATTGCGGATGGTCTCCACAGACACCTCCACGGTCAGCGTGCGGCCCATCAAGCGGTTGGCAGTCAGGTTCAGCTCTTCTCTCTCACCTAGACCAAAGCCAAGAGAGCATTCTAGGCTGCAGGCAAGGTCCTCCCTGCGCAAGGAGCATCCCCAAGACAGCGAGCCGCTCAGCTTTGCAGACAGACAGATCTGGCTCTGCTGAGCCAGCAACAACCCAAAGCTTTTGCACTTTCTCAAATCCTACTCAGGTCACAGGAGGCAGTGTCTCCTGCTTTAAAAGGAGGCTGCCAGCCCTGATGGAAAGCTAAGCAATGCTTCCCTGCTGCTGGCAGGAGGCTGGCTGTGCCCCGTGGAAGCAAAGCCAACGACGTTACCAGGAATCAATAGTTAATGGCAGACCTGCACCCCAAGGACCTGCTGTGCCACTGTGAGGGAGCCATTCGCACAGCACCCCAGAAGGGCATAAAGAGATAACTGATGACTAGCTGCTGGGTGCAAACGGGGGCCATGAAAAAAGGGGGGTTCTGTTTCCTGAAAACATTCTCCCCTGAGCTGTGACACGACACACCTGACAGGCAGGCTCTTAGGGAGCCATTGAAGCAGCCAGGTAAAGCTCTCCCTATGAACCACACAGATGTGGGTGACAGGGCCAAAGGCACTCACAAACCACAGCAATCATCTCACAGGGTTCTGGGGCAGCACCCATGCCTGCCTAGTACTCAAAGCCATTAAGTGCTGGGTTTCAGCACTGGTCATCATCATTACAATGACCCTTTCTCCCTGACAGGAGCTGTGTTGACTCTGAATGTGGACAGTCATTGAGCCCAGTGTAGCTTTCACAGAGCAGTGACAGCCATACAGACCATCCCCCTGAGCAGACTCTGACTTCACACAGACAACAAGGAGGTGATCCCAGGGGAGCCAATGGCCCTTTTACAGCCCTTGCTGGTTCCAGTGGCACTCTCAGAGCTGCTCCCTAGAGCATGTTTGACTTTGGGTCAGTAGGGAGGGGGTGGCAAGGCAGCTGCTCACCTTCACTGATGTGCCTCATGTCCTGGCTGTTCTGTATATTGTGGATCATTTCTAGCAGGATCTCTTTCTCTTGCTCCATAGCAGATGCTGCGTCTCGGAAAGCCTCTACCCTGAAGGTGGTTGAATGAAACAGAAGGGTTAAACGATAGAAGAGCTTCCAAGGACTACTTCCTTACACAGCAGCTTAACCAGTACAGCCCAGGTTTAATTATCCAAAGGGCAGACTCCTAGACTGCATAACCTCTCTTACATCTTAGCTGCACTATTCAAGGCTCAACATAATTTTAAAAAACAAACCAATGGGTGGAAACACCCCAAACAACAGTCCTTCGATGTTTGATTTCACTGTCAGTGCTTTTCTATCCTACTCTGCAGTCATTCCAGACCTCCAGAGCCGAAGTTCTGCAGCTTAACTGGCAACTATTGTCAGCTGCTGAGCTGGGAAGAGAAACAGACAGAGACCCTGTCAGAGAACTTACGGGGAAAGGCTGCAGCTATGGGGACAGAAGCCAGAAAGGGGCTGGTTCCCCTGCCGCCCCCAAACTCCTACAAACACCCCAGAGACCTCCAGCACCACCTTAGCTGAATGGCTTCTTTCCCGAGACAAACAGCAGGAGGGACAAAGCTCACAGTCTTACTAACATGCAAGGCCTTCCCCACCAGCCGCTCTCACGGTCACTGGTGTCTCCCATGGAGCCATGCTCTGCCGTTCACACAGACAGGAAGCTTCTGTGGGAGCAGCTCCTGTTGATGGGGGAAGCAAGAAACTCAGTTCCCCCCAAAACAGGAACCCTGCTCCAGTCCTATCTGCTGTGCTTCAGCATCACTCACACCATGTGGTGGAGGCAAAGGCAAAGCTCAAGCCCCTGCTCTCCCTGGGAATTCAGTGAGCTGCATGGCTGTGTGCCTGCAGCCTGCCTTCCTCCTCATGGCACAAGCTGCAGGCCCTTCTGGCCATGGGCAGGGTGAAAATGCCACATCAGATATCCTGGTGCAGTTCCCTATTCCCTGCCATAGTTTTAAGGAGGAGGCTCTTACAGTCATCTGAGTAATGCAGAAAAGCACACCTGGGAACTGTCTGCTTTGAGGACCAGAGGGAAACCTGCCCCTGCCTTGGCTTTGTCCTGGAGGCTTGCAGGTAAGGGCTCTCAGCCTGCAATCTGCAGCTGGCTGCCAGAGTTACGCCAGCAGCATCGACTCTGCATTGGCAGAGAGTGGAACATCATCTGAACCCAGCTGATGAGTTCTGATGCTTTCAACACAGCCTGGGAGGTCTGGCTGCTGCAAGCAGCAGGGGACATCTATCCTCACCTGTTGAAAAATCCTGGCCAGAAAAGGGGAAACAAACCCAAACACTGTGAAGGCTCTCAGATGCTTTGCACTCTTGAACATTACTGGACACAACCCCAAGAGAGAGATGTCTCAGTGCTGCTCGTGTGAGATAAAGACAGGGCTGCTGCTCCTTCCCCAGAGCCTGTCTGAGGGTAGAAAACTTTAAGGCGCAGCAGGAGGAAATGAGGGTAAAAGAAGGCAGAAGAAGAGCATCTGAGCATATAAATAGTCACACTTCACAAGCAGCATGCTCACAAATAATCCTGTTTTACAAAGTATTTAACCTAATTTAGTCAATGAAAGCACAGGCTCCAGGCCTTGCCTTTAATGTTCATTCTGAGGAGGAGTGGGAAAAGGCAATGCAATGCAAATTCTTGCCAAGAGCAAGTCCTTGTAATTACTATTTTGCATTGGTTAGTAAGAGCAGAGAGGCAGGTGGGGCCACTCGGTGCCTGAGACATCTGCTCTTTGTAATTTAGGAAGTCTAGCACTACTTCCATAAACGCCTCTCCGTGCCCCTGCCACAAACTAGTTCTGTTACCATTTACAAATGCATTGTGGGCACTGGAAGGCTTCAGATGAAAATGTGCAAGTGCAGAATTTCAGTCTTGGCTGTGTTCTTACATCAGACTCAGTACATGACTGCACTGTCTGAAAAACTGATGGATCAGGCCCCGGTTTTCACAGGCACTGCTGGGTCCTGAGAATAATGTGGGAGAACTGCATTACAGAGATGCATCCTGAGCTGGTGCAGTCCTAAAGACTGGGGCTGAAACATCACTCCTTCCTCACTGGTATTTGAAGGAGAACCCAAAAGCCCAATTATCAGTACTAATAGTTGTATAATACAAAACCCCATCATTTACCAATTAGAGCCTCGGCTGATATCCTTGTACAGGAAGCCAGAACCCAATCTCGACAACTATTTAATTTGCAGTAATTGCTTCATAGGGATTATCGTAAGCACTTTTCCAACTGCAGCACAGAGTGCCACACAGCTCAGACCCACTGGCACTTCAGTGCAGGGCTATTTGCTGCCACAAACATCACTCTCATGTACCCCAGCACTGCCTAGCAGCGCACAGGAGAGGCACAGCAGCTCCTGCCAGCAGGGCAAAGGGCCAGGGAAGCAGCACATCGGGATTCCCTCACCTCTCTGCTGTCCCTTCTAAAAATTTCCATCTTGCCCATTATCAGCAGCACGATGGGTTTCAGCGAGCCTCACAAAGAAACTCTCTGGAGGGCAGAGGGGCAGCACAGCGTGCTAACGCTGGCAGCGCAGGGGCAGCAGTTACACACCTAGGAGAAGATGAGGGGAAATGGCCTGACAAAGGCAAGAGAGGGAAGCAGAGGAACTGGACAGCTGTGGCTGCTAGGGATCTGGATCACACAGGGGTTAAAACAAGAGGTCGGATCCTATCAGAGCAGTGCTCTCATATCAAAAATCCGACAAAAACCTAACAAAACCACTGACACCAGCCTCAGGAAAAGAGTGCTCCAGAGAAGACGGTGCGTCTTTATCAAGGTGAGACACCCACCACTGCCTCATGCTGTTTTACTGCCCTGGCTGGTACCAAGGCCTCTGGCCACCTGGCTCTGGCTGCCACCAGTTCCTGCCAGCCCGCAGGCAACAGCCCAAGAGAGACCCTGCACAGCTTTCCCTGCATTCCTGCAGGAGGGTCAGGTCCACACCTCCTGGGCAGCTCTCATGGCTGCTTTCCTAAAACACACTTCAACTTCACAGGTTTGTGCAAATCTTTACTTTCCTGGGGTGAGGAAGAGCAAAGGAGGTAAGAGGTGACTGCCAGGGCAACACATGGAAACACAATCCAAGGCTCAAAGGGCTGAGAACTTGAGGGCCAAGAGAAGAATACACCATGCTGGTATCCATGCCCACCACCATCTTTATCTACCAGGTGCAGCTCCCAACCATATTTTTACTGGGAGTGTATTTGGTGCTTCGAACATGAACGAAACACTCCAGGCGCTGCCCAAGACTGGAACCCCCTGTTGCTTACTGCTGAGCTCTGTGAGCCCTTTTTCCCCCACATACCATTCAGATGAGCAGAGGAACAGGTGGACCAGCCCAGGCTTTTGTTTCCAGATGAGAAACTCAATACTGGCTTTCTTAGGACGGCTGCAGTGACTCTGTCCTTTACTGCCTGACTCACACAGCTCACTGCTAAAAGCCTGGTGCTGAAGGTGTGGAGGAGCTCTCAAAGGAAATGAGAAACACCTGAGGATGGTGCAGCTTTTTTCCTGAAACAGGGCTGAGGCCACTGGACAGAGACAAACCACAAGTTTCACCCTGGTGTCCTCTGCTGCTTAAACTGAGTTTCTGTTCTCAGTTCAGTGGCCCCAGTGCCATACAAATGGTGGCAGACGAATGCAATTGTTCAGAAGAATGAAGTACAAAAACACGATACAGCAACAGTCTGACTTCTCTCCTGTGTCAATACACCTGGGACTGCACGTTCACTGCAGACAGCCCTCAGAACACAGTGACTCTGCTCTCATTTCCAGCTGCTCCCAAGAAGTCTTGGCATTCACTAGAAAGATCCAAGCTCTTGCCCTTACAAGGTTACCACCCTTGTTTGCCCTGCCAGAGGCTCGCTCCCCAGCAGCCAAACCAACCCCCCTGTCCTGCCCACTTTCACTGCAGGAGAAAGCCCCTGTGCAAACACCTAGCAGGCAGGTACAACGCACCCTGCTACCATCAGAAAAGTAGCTCTGTGGTGAAAAGGAAGGGAGAGGGGAGAAGGCTGCTCAAACCAGAGCACAGCTGAAGTGATAAGGGCTGCCATGGGGTCTGGACAATTGTAAGCCATTTGAGAACTGAGAACTGCTGAGGACTTTGATTAAAAGCTGTAGTTCACTTGGACTAATGTTCACTTCATTTACAAGCAACATCTCAGTGATCTGCAGCTACACTAAACCAGCTGGCGAAAAAAGAAGTGTGGCAGATCTTTCTCCTGTCATTCCAGTAACTTTGAAATGAGGCATGCTGACTAGCTGTGCATGGAAAAAACCACCAAAATAAACACCAAATTCAGTGACTTCAATAAAAAGAGTTGGGCTCTTATTTTGGTAACTGTCCCTCACTTAGCACTACACCTGCTGGAAAGAGCCACAGCAGACTGGGAAGTTTAATTTCTGGTTTACCACACTCTCTGCTTTGTTTTGGGATTCCTCAGTAGATTTGGAACCTATTTCTTTCTGTGTGTCCTGCTGCTCATTTCATTCTCACATATGCACCTGCTAGACCTGGATATGAGCAACAAGACTTGTTTACAGACAGGGATTTTGTTTAGTCAAATCCAGAGAAGTCTGCAGGACTTCAAGGAGATTTAATCAAGCTAAGTGAAAGGCTAATGCTACAGCACATAAAAACCACTCCGGAATAATGCAAACCAACACGGGCCGAAAGGGGAAAACCACAACTCCTGTGTCCCAACAGAGCTCTTTTAATTACAGGAAAGTCCTAGAAACACGCTGGGAGGTGCTGTGGAAGCCACTGATCAATATGCAGCTGTAATGAAGGAAAGGGTGTGTTGAAACAGGAGATGAATCAGTGGCGTACCCACAGCACCCTGTGCATCCATCCACCTTAGAACAGCCATGGTGTAATTAGACAGAGCTGAGAGGACAAGGAAGACGATTAAAGCCAAGGAATCGTCTCTCATGGCAGCCGAACTGGGGGAAAAACAAACAACAAAACAAACAAACAAACAAAAAAAACCACAAAAAACAAAACCCCAAACCAAATGGAACTATTTGAGGAACACCAAGCAGCAGTAGAGAACGAGGACACACCTTGGCACAACGATGAAACACTCATCACGTTCGCGACTGCTTTGGAAAAACGCAGCAAAACCGCAGAACGCAACACTACCGCAGAACGCAACGCTGTGCACACAACAGCGCAGTTCAGCGAGGAGGTGGGCAGCAGTACGGCTAAAGAGCACACCCGCAGCCGGAACATGCAGAGGTTAAAGGCGACAAGCAGCCTCCCACACCAGGACCCAGCACCGCGGCTCAGGGGCTTGCAGGAGCCTCCGAGAGCGCCGGTGACAGCGCGTTTCAGTCTACGTTTTCCTGGTAAAACACCTGCCCGGCAGCAGCGGGCAGGCCTGCGCAGCGGGGCACTGCCCACAGGTCACCGCCCGCAGACCACCGCCCGGCTCGCTACAGCCTCCCTGTCCCCTGTAAAGAGAAGACACCCCCAAAGCCGTGTGCGCTTTCTCCGCCTGTTTCCGCACATTCAGGGACGTTTTCCTATTTCTGTGAATTTCCTGGCCGCGCGATTTCACCAGTGAGCATCAACTGCCATTTTTAAAGCCCCCCGCGATGGAGGGGAAACCTTTCTTCCCCGGTCACGCCGGGAAGCCTCGGTCCCGCGCCCACCGCCGCCCGGCCGTGAAGGGCTCCCCGGGCCCCCGCCGCGCTCCCCACCCATGCCCAGTTCGGCCGCGCTGCGTACCCCACCTGAGCTCCAGCTGGTCCAGGTTCTCGAGCAGGCGGCTGGAGCGGTCTGCCATGGAGGTAGAGCGGTAGAAGCGGCCTCGGAGCTGCCCGGCGGACTGCTGCTGCTGCGCCGCCCCCTCGCTGGCCTTGGCGCTGATCTTGGCCTGAGCCATAGCACCCGCCCGCTGCCGCCGGCGGATCCGTACCGCGGCCGCTCCCTCCCCGCGTCCCGCAGGCGGCGGCCGAATGCCGGCCCCGCGCTCATGGCCAAAGAAGGAACCCGGCCGCGCCGCCTGCCCCCGCGGCCACCCCGCCCCCGCGCCGGGGCCCCGCGGGCACCGCCTCACGCCGCGCCCGGCCGGGCCGGCCCCGGGGCCGCGCCGCCGCTGCCGGCTGGCTGCGGAGCGGGCCAGGCCGGCCGGTGGGGCCGGGCAGCGCTCCCACCGCAGCAGGCACTAGCGCGGGTAGGGGAGCGGCTCTGGACAGCTCTCGCACAGGCGGGGGCAGGCCGCAGCAGTACAGGCGCTGGCTGCCGTTACCCCTCTATACCCCTGCGCCCACCAGGCAGAGAGAGAGCCACAGCTGCCCCCCTGCGGCTGTCCTCAGGCGCCTCGCCCTGACAACAGCAGCGTGACCCTGAAGCCAGGGGAGGCACACCGAGGCTGCCAGTAGCTTTCTCTCTTGGACAAGGCATGGGGGGGGTCATTTGGTGACAAACTCCCCAGCAGCCAGCAATGGTGGCTGGCAGCCTAGCAGGCAGCTGTGTGCCGAGCTGCATCCAGAGCACAGAGAACATCAGCAGAGGGAGAGGATTCTGCCCCTCTGCTCGGCTCTGACCACACCTGCAGTACTGCCTCCAGCGCTGGGGGCCCCAGCATAAGAGAAACTCTAAAGACATAATTTTAATCACACACTGCTTTTAGCACATTTGATTTAGAGTAGTGGGTAAATAACACGTGCAGTCCCACAGGCAGTAAAGCAAGCCACCAAAGCAAGGTTTGTACTATGTGACAAGAATGAGTAAGTTGCTCTTATTACAGCTACGAGAAAAGATACTGACCCTAATTTTGAGATACATCTTCGAAATGTCATCCTGAGATACTTTACGAGTTAATTGTGCAAACTATCCTGGCTGTGAAATCGCAGAATACTGAGGCTGGAACAGACCTCTGAGATCACCAGGCCCAGCCTATGACCTAATATCACCACATCAACCAGACCACATCTAATCTGTCCTTCAACACCTCCACCACCTCCCTGGGCAGTCCATTCCAGAGTCTGATTACCCTGATTACCCTTTCCATGAGGAAGTGCTTCCTAACATACAACCTAACACCAAGTAACCCAAATAGGGACTATACACCTGAGCAAAAGCCTACAGGCTACCCTCAGACCCACAGGAGGCAAGACTAGAATTAGGAAAGAGCCAATGCCTCCAAGAGGATCGATTGCCTGGTCCTGGTAAGGAGCCTTGAGCTACAGGAGGATTTGCACTACCCTTACTGGACTCGTGGGTGACAATTTATGGCCACAGACTATCGGAGGGGGTCCGTATGGCTATAATCCATGAAATATCATCTTGCTGCCAGTGTCCACTATACCCACCTGCCAAACCACTGACACAGCATCTCCTGTACTGCAGCTTCCACTGGGAGCTTTGCTCCCAGCAATGCAGCTCCCTTACACGCTTCACTTGCACAGCCATGAGCACCTCAGACCCAATCTGCTTATGCCCAAAGCCCAGGCTGGGGCAGATACCCTGCAGCTCTGACAGGCCAGTTTCTGGCTCTCAGCTCCAGGGCCTTGGCTGCACAGGGATACTGTTCTGTGTGCTCTCCTGCTGTGATTCCAAATATCTGTTTTCTCAGGCTTGTCCATTCAGAATGGTATCATCTCCCAAGAACTCTCATTAAACTAATTGCCTGAGTTTTATGAGTTCTATGTAGCTGGATAAATACGGCTTGTTGTCTGTCAGCTCATGGAAAAAACTTCAGTTGAAGAATTGTTCCCTCCACCTCTCTACAGTCTTTGCAGAAGATAATCAGAACCCACACCAAACAAACCATTCGTAGCCAGGACGCAGTTTGCACCCATTTTTTCCCTAGAATCCTTCTATTCTTCCCATGCCAATTTATAATACCAGTTATACTGGGTTTAAAATCAGAAATGAGAATAGCTGAACAGCAGTGACCATATCTGTCCTTCCACAAACATTTAATTCCATGCAGGCAGAAGCTGCAGGGAAACACAGGCACAGAACAGCTGCGGTTGTGTCCAAATGCCTCACACAGGATTTACCCTCTGACAGCAAACTGGCAACGGTTGAACCCCAGCAGCCGAGGCAGCACAAACCACGGAACCAAAATACCTTTCGAAAAGCACAAAAGGTCTGGCACGAGCCTCAAGGCGACTGCCTGCGCAGCCAAGCGCGTTGCCTCCTTCAGGGACTGGGAAGGACCACGGCAGCTGCTTGTCCTGCTCTGAGGGGCTTGCTGCCTCCTCTCCTCTCTTGTTTCTAGCTGGGTATGGAATGGGGCAGCTCTCACCACATTTCCAAAAGAACAATGACTGGGCTGGGAAGATACGAGGTCGTCTCTGGGAGACACTTGAGGCAGTAGCTAAGGGTAAGGCCAAATCTTCCAGAATCATCTTCAGCAGCACTGTCAGCTACACACTCAGCTTTCAACAGAAGGCCTGCAGTGAGACAGCAGGAGGCACAGGGGAGAAACATCAAAAGGTACTGCTCACTCTCTAGCACCTGGGTGCCAAGTGAAACGCACTAGAACCGTTTGAAGTGTTCTCTGGCCTTGGAGCAGTTCTTCCTGGTGGTGTGGGTGCTAGTGAGTACTGAGGTACCCCGGCTCTTACCTGTTCTGCTCGTTTCAGAGGTGGCAATTCCATCACAGCCATGACTAGAGCCGCTTCCAGCTTTTCTAACCATGGTGACAGCTGCCACTATCCAGACTGGTAGGAACATAGAGGGAGAAAACAGAACGATCCTGCCTTGGCCTCATCTTACTCTCCACACCAAGTATTTGTTTCCATGACAGTTTTGTTTGCAGCAGCTAGAAGCAAACTGATAAGGTTATTAATAATAATTTTGAAAACAACCAAAGCATCAGCCTGGCCTTCTCTTACCTTCACTGCAGGGCAATAGGCTGGGGACACTGCACAGGCATTTTTAAATGAAGGGTGGCACTGATAACAATTTTAAACACAAAAATAATGGCTCACCTTAAATAAGAACAGTACAAAAATCATGAACACATCCCCAGTCATTCATCCAAGGCTCCCCTCTCCATTAGAGATGAGAGCATACAGCAGTAAGCACAGCTCCTCTCACACCCATCCCACACCAAAACTAGAAAGCTTCTGCCCTGTGAAGAGTTCTTCTAGCCTCAGATGGAGGAGATGAACCACACCTGGCAAACTTCCAGCCATCAAATCCAGTACTCCACTGTGCTACCACTGAAAAAACACACATCATAAACATACAGCTAACAGACTAACCAGAAGATCCTGATCCTGACACGTGCAAGCAACAGGCCACAGACAAACTAAAGCTGAGCCTGGCCACAGGCAAGAGTTAGGCTCTCTTGTAAAGGTTACAAAACTGGGATCTAAACCTTCTCTTTGTACCAAGATCAGCCAGGCCAATCCAAGACAACTAGAGTTTCTTAACTGCTTCCAAGAACACGTGGAAAAGCAAATAAAGACAATGACATTTTGTGACAGAAAAACTAAACACAAGAACCAATTCAAAAACCCACAGTGAACAGCAACTGAACCCCCCCCCGGTGAGACCAGCTGATGAACCAGGCAACAACTTCAACAGCCAGACCAGAGAGACTTGGGCCATCAGGCCTAGAAACAGAAAAAAGGCTGAAATCTCCTTGGATGTCATGCACAACATATCTGCAGCAGACATGCATAAGCTGCAGCCGTTCCCCAGCGTGGCACAGGACATCAGATCACAAATCCAACAACTGAAGATACCGACGTGGGTCTGAAGTGGTGTTCCCAACCTTTGTAATACACAAACCAGCTCCTACTGTGGTAAGCAGCTGTGATGGCAAGGGATCAGTGTACTGAAGGATCTTCATTCACATCTCCTCAAGGCTTCTCTTGAGAACGTCTTCCATCTTTGCATCTTGCTCTGTAGAAACGCAAAGCTCTAATTACAATCTCCAGCTGTGGCTGATAACCTGTCAGACACAACTGCACTGATAGCACTGCATAAATCATCAGATTACTTCTGCATGCAAAACAAAGGTAGAAGACCAGAATGAAGGAATTTCCTCTCCTGTTTTATGTCATCTTTTCAACATTTCAGAAGTGCAGGAACCACCTCTCCAACACCCACTGCATTAACTACCAATGGTCACAGTGCTGGTGACACCTCTTTGCTGCAGCTGTACATTATTCCAGATGCTGATAAATATTTTGTCACATACCCTGGCACTCACATGAGCTGTCATGGGATGGAATCAAAAAGCAGGTCCACAACCAAGAAATGCATGCCAGGTGATTTCCCTCCCTTGACCAACAGGAGCCTCATCTGAAGACTCTCTGTTACACACAGGTGTCATGGAAACACACCAGTTCCCAGGCACAGCAGCAGGATGCAGGCATGGCCTGGGACAGCTAGCAGATGCCCCAGCACTGAGCAGCCAGCAGCAGACATGAGCCAGGGTGACCTTTCAGGAGATGTTTTCAGTACAGAGCTGCTGTCACACGAGGCTGCCCCTCACTCAGCAGCTGCTGAGCCTGTGCTACTGTCCTTGCTGCTGCTGTGACCCATGCCAGTGGGAGCCCTGGGTCTACCTGTACCTGTCACTGACTTTCCAGCGCGTGGGTGAGCCCCGAGGTCCCAAGCCTGGCAGAAGCCTGAGCAAAGCTCTCTCTCAGAAGCCATCTGAAAGCTGCTGTGACCATTTCAGGGCAAGCAGCAATTAATTCTCATGGGGAGGTAACTCAGGGACTCCCAGAATTTTGGATGCTGCAGTCCAAGCAAACTCGCACAGATTCACAGAGGGAACTTGAAATCTCTCTGCATGCAGAGCTTTGCCATCCCAGTGTACACTCTGCATGCACTTGAGTTTTCCACACAGTTTGCATCCACTTTTGTAGTATCTTAGCCCACACAGCTTGACCCACACTGTGACAACTGAGCTCTAAAGCACTCGAATGAAGAACTTGTACAGAAAACGTGGGGCGGTCTGGAACCATCAAAGAAACACACAGGCCTGGCCTTTAGTACAGCTCCTTAGCTGGAAAGAGTGGCTGTCATTAGTACAAAGATCCTTTTTGGCCAACGTTTCCAAATCGACTGAGAATTCCTCACCCATCCTCCTCCATCCAATTACCTGTGAACACTACTATGAAAGCACCAGCAGATGATAGAACACTTCCCTTTTAAGCAAGCAGACAGGGTAGCTCCATACCTCTGCAAACTTCACCATGTTTGGTAAAGGCTGGGGAAAGGTTTGCAAGCTGTGAGCACTACACAACAGCAGTGGCCATTCCTCTATGCTGCAAAGAGCTGAGAGCATTAACCCACCACCACTGACCACGTACAAAGCAAGCAGCTTACAACATGACAATCTATTTTTTAAAGCGTTTATTAAACTTCAGAAGCAATCAGGCAGGCACCACACTTCAATAGCAGTCGCACTGACTTGTCTGCAACCTGTTCTTGTCTCTGCATATTGCCAGAACAGGGATCCTGGCTGGTGTGAAAGAGCATGGCACACAAAGCACCACAGAGGTAAGAGTCTGGTTCAAATCTCCTCCTGTCCTTATCTCAGCTTTGTAAAACTTACGCATTCACCACACAGAAACTAAGAGCATTAAAATGAACAGCTGGTGGCAGCCAGGTGGAAATCAGACTTGCCTCATCAAGGTAAGTATGAAAAAGCACCACAGGCTTAGACTAATGAAGGGCAGGCTCAAACATCACCACAAACCCAAGTTCCCTTAAAAAGGGCACGACAAATCACTTCTAGTACAAAGAAAGGATACTAGGCAAGCTCCTTTTAACAGAGGAGCTGTGCTTGTGAAGGCAGAAAAGCGTCCCAGCACATGCAGGGCTGTGGCAGTTTAAGTTGGGTGCCTCTTGTTACTGCCACATAAACTACACCTCCGGCATCCTGAGCGTCCAACCCAATAAGGTGGACAGAGGAAACAGCATATTTCTACCCATAAATCACGTGCCCTATAAATCCATCTGCAAAGTCCTTATCTTCCTTTTTCTTCCCTCTCTGCTCCCGTGGGAGATGCTCTTATCAGGTAACGGCAGGGGAGTATCTCAAGCACTCTTAGGCCTAATGCCAGGAGAAGAAAGAAGAGGGGGTTGTGGGACAGTCTCAGACCTGGCCAGACTGAGACTAGCCTAGCAATAGGGGGGGAAGAGCGAGTCCTGGGGATTTTGGGTAGACCCTCAGGTGGGGAGAAGGGAAAGAGTTGGGAGGCCTCTGGGTGTTACGTAAGGGCCTCTGTACACTTTGGGATTCTTTGCCACTACGCTTGTAATGTTTTTTTTGTAGTATCACCAATTGCTTTTCCATTTAAACTTTCCATCACTCTTCAATCTATTTGCATGAGTGTCATTCTTTTGTCCCTCTCGGGGCAACAGAGGATCTGTCTGGCCTCAAAACAGCACAGATTTTGGTAGCAGAGGATGGTTGCTGTGAGGAACTGGGAAAAATTGGATTGGAGAAGTGCAGAGATGGAAAAGTTAAAATGGATATCTGGGCGTTGTTGGTTTTGGTCGTTGGGCTCAAGGTTTTGTTCGGGCTGACCGTGTGGGCGTTTTGTGGGTTCTGAGGGGACATCTGGTGCATAACTGTGGCATGGAATCCCTCCTGCCGTCCCAAGGCGGTAGCGGTGATTCTGTAGCCACAGGCATTGGGCAAAGCTCAAGAATGGGGTGCCTGTCCCTCTCCCTTTTGCTCCGTGCGGAGCGGCGAGCGGCGCGGAGGCAAGGGCCAGTCGTAAGCAGACCAGAGTCGGCTTGTCTCGCGGCGGTGGGGGCTAGCCGCAGCAGGGCGGTGAGCGGTGGCTTCACTTCAAAAGCTGCTGCCGAGGCCCAGGGAGCGAGTATGGCCGCGGCTGGAAAAGCCGCTCTTGCGGCCCGAGGCGGGGCGGCGGTTTTGATCTGCACCGCGGCGGCAGAGGCGGCGGCGGCTCCGTCGTTCTGGATATCGGGCGACGGCCGCTGCTACCGCTCAGGATTTTTGGCCGCGTTCCAAAAATGGCGCCTAGCACCTGGCTCCGCCTCTCTTCTCGGATAGTTGCAGTGCAGCCACTCCCTCGCCCGGGGGAGGGCTGTGTAGCCGGATGCAGCCATGCCTCGGTACGCTTATCGCTCGGGGGAGAGCGCTGTGTGCATGCGTGCATTCGTGTAGCCTGGAAGCGGTCAGCACTGGGCTTGGGAAAAGTCTGTGCAATTTTTGAAAGTCTCAGCGCGCTGCTTCCTGGAGGGGTGGAAGGAGTCGAGTCCATGAGCCTGATCGTTCTGACTCGATCACCTCGAGGGGTGGAAACATGCCGCTTGAGTGGATGGAGAGAGGGGTTTGGTTGAGAAGTTACGAGGTTGTTTCCAGGTGACCAGGATATCCAATCGGATCCATGAAGAGTTCACCGAGCGGAAGAATGAACTCTGTGTCGCTGGAAGGTTCCAGCAGATGAGGGAGAAAAACTGGAATGAACTGTTACCTGAACCTGAGCAAGACACTTTATGGAAGGACACCCTGATGAAAACTCAGACTTCGCTAGACATGTCATCTGAAAATGGTTTCTAATTTGATGATATGTTTGGGTGCAGGAATTATGGGTATGAAATAAGGAGTGGCAGTAACAGGAAGCACCCAGCCTAAACTGCCACAAGGGCAAATGTCAAACATTTCAGCCAGTTCAACAAGACTCCCCAGCCAGAAAAAGTAAATTCTTCAAACAACTATTTCCTTGACTTTTCCAGCTGACAACCGAAGTGCAGCAACCTGAGAGGTTAGTGAGTAACAAGTCACATTTCTCTACATGCAGGATTTTAACCATCAAATATTCTCTGGTCTTCTGGAAGCAGAGTTTCACAAGCCTGTGACGGCAGAGAATTGTGCAAAGAAAAATTTCAGAATTAAAGAGTGCCCCAAAGAGACTAAAGAAAATGAGGCCACATCTGAAGACTTTGGCAATTCTGGAGGCTACTTGGAATGTAAAAAAAAAAAAAGAAAAAAAAAAGAAAAAGGGACTGCAGAGACTCGAATTCTGCCAGGCTGTTTTTCTCAAAGCCACAATAGCAGTAGTTGGGGTTTTGTAAGCAGGTTAGGAGGCCAATACAAGGCTTTTGATAACTGGAGCTCCAGGTGAGTGTGCAGGCACACGTGGGGCTTTGTAAACATAACTACAAAAAACACCTGACTGCAACTCACCAAGCCAGCTCCTGTAGGGCACAAGCAAACCTTAGACTTGTGACAGAATGCTATGAATAGTAAAGCACACCACGAAATCCTAACCTAACAGGCTCTGCAGAAGACCATCTACCTAGTTTTAAATATTCAGTAAGCTAAGCAAAAAAACTTTCTCCAGTTGAAACATGTTTTTCATGTAAAAGAAACCTGCAGCTTTTGGTTCTGCATTGGGGAAAAAAAACCTGCCCCAAAGCTTCTGGAACCTGGACTGGAATGTTTTTTGAGGATGAAAATGGTTCTGTCTTATTCTACCTTTTATTACAAGAGCTTGGTATGAAAAGTTTGTTAGCTTGAGGCAGCAGCTGAAGGCAGCTCCCAAATCTTCCAGCACCACTGTGAGCTACACCCTCAGCTTCGAGCAGGAGTGCAACAAACTTGAGATTTGCAGAGAGAAAGCAACATTGAAAAAACACACATCATAAACATGCAGCTAACAGACTAACTGGGAGGTCCTGATCCTGACACGTGCAAGCAACAGGCCACAGACAAACTAAAGCTGAGCCTGGCCACAGGCAAGAGTTAGGCTCTCTTGTAAAGGTTACAAAACTGGGATCTAAAGCTTCTCTTTGTACCAAGATCAGCCAGGCCAATCCAAGACAAGTGGAGTTTCTTTACTGCTTCCAAGAACACGTGGAAAAGCAAATAAAGACAATGACATTTTGTGACAGAAAAACTAAACACAAGAACCAATTCAAAAACCCACAGTGAACAGCAACTGAACCCCCCCCCGGTGAGACCAGCTGATGAACCAGGCAACAACTTCAACAGCCAGACCAGAGAGACTTGGGCCATCAGGCCTAGAAACAGAAAAAAGGCTGAAATCTCCTTGGATGTCATGCACAACATATCTGCAGCAGACATGCATAAGCTGCAGCCGTTCCCCAGCGTGGCACAGGACATCAGATCACAAATCCGACAACTCAAGATACCGACATGGGTCTGAAGTGGTGTTCCCAACCTTTGTAATACACAAACCAGCTCCTACTGCGGTAAGCAGCTGTGATGGCAAGGGATCAGTGTACTGAAGGATCTTCATTCACATCTCCTCAAGACTTCTCTTGAGAGCTTCTTCCAGCTCTGCATCTTGCTCTGTAGAAATGTAAAGCACTAATTACAATCTCCAGCTGTGGCTGATAATCTGTCAGACACAACTGCACTGATAGCACTGCATAAAGAATCATATTACTTCTGTGGGCAAAACAAAGGTAGAAGACCAAAATGAAGGAATTTCCTCTCCTGTTTTATGTCATCTTTGCAATACGTGTCAAGTGTCCAATGCAGTAAGGTGAACACAAGAAAGAGCATATTTCTACCCATAAATCCTGCAGCCTATAAATCCATCTGCAAAGTCCTTCTCTTCCTCTTTCTTCCCTCTCTGCTCCTGTGGGAGATGCTCTCTTATCGGGTAACAGTGCAGGAATATCTCAAGGCCTCTTAGGCTTGTCTAGGCCTAATGCCAGGAGGAGAAAGGAGGTGGGGAGGCAGTCTCAGACCTGGCCAGACTGAGACTAGCCTATCACGGGGGGAGGAAGAATGAGCCCTGGGGATTTTGGGTAGACCCTCAGGTGGGGAGAAGGGAAAGAGTTGGGAGGCCTCTGGGTGTGGCAGTAAAATAGATTGTGGGTCTGCTGACACACTGCAGGTTAGGAAATAGTTGTTTGCCACTCATTTCAGTCATCTTAGCAGCTCAAAACTGCCCAGTATATTTAGAGAGAATTCCTAAGAGGTGCCTTGCTGTAAAACCCACTGCAAGTTCAGTGTCTGTGTCCTGCTCAACTAAGAGCATTCCCCAACACAGAAAGGCAGCAATTAACAGACCATCTTGCAATTTCTTTGCGTCTTCTAAGCTTCTCTTCTTGGTCAGTTCAATATCTTCATCCTCTTCACTATCTGAACCTTAAATGCAAACGCAACACAAATTACACATCACTTATAATCCAAACCGTTAGCAGTCCCACCTTGCATTGCTCTTACTGGACAACACCTGGGTTTGAAGGCCCTTACTAGGAGCTGGCCATCAGGACAGAAATACATCGCAGTGGTAGTTTAAGACAGCAACGCAAAGAGAGTTATTTTTCAGCTACCTTCTTTCCCTTCTCCCCAAACTTTAGAGGCAGACTGTTTCAACGTTATATTTGAAAGACATCAAAAGAAGTAGCTGCAGAAGCTCCTGTTTGTGTCTCCTGCATTTGCTTTTTTGTAATTAAAGCCAGACTTGACTCATGAGGATTTCATTATGGGAAGCTCTGCGATGTATCTCTGCCTACACCTGGTCTTAACTCTTGATTTTGCTGCTTCAAGATAACCATGGAATTGATTTGGTTCAGAAAGACCTCCAAGACCATGGAATCCAACCATTAGCCCAACCCCACCATGGCCAGTGAACCACATCCCCAAGTACCATGGCCACACGTTCCTTGAATGCCTCCAGGGAATGCCTCCACCACCTCCCTGAGCAGCCTGTGCCAATGCCTCAAACATGTCGCATTTGAGCGGAGGAGTGCTGTAGCTGCACTGAGCAGTGCCATTCAATAGGTGTTGTTCCAACCTCTGTACACTTCGTCTACCCTGCCTGCTCCTAGGGCCAGCCCAGCCAAACCTCCACTCTTTCCCTTTCTAAGAGAGCTCTTTGTGAGGCTGGCTCTAGCTCCAGAACAGCAGATACGGTTTAGTGCCTAGTAGGGCCTGCTGTGCTCAAGGTACGGGTTTGTAGTTTGTGTGTGCATGTTGGGTGTCTGTTCAGTGGTGCTCCCCCACACCCTCCCTATATTTACAACTCAGCAGGTTAAAAAGAAGCAGGGCAGTGAGTGACATGAGACATTCATTCTGCTACAGGGCACTGCTGTGTTGGGAAACGCTCTCTGTGCTGCGGTTTCACAGTACCGGCCATCAGCTAGGTGGCACGGGCAGCAGGCTGACCTGGTCCTCGTGTTTTCAAGCAGTACACAGCAGGAGCTAAGCTGGCTTCACTGCCAAGACAGCCGTGAATGCTAAAGCAGGATTTGTAGACAGAGCTATTTTAGTAAAGTTTAGGATTCAACTCCTGCATTAATGCAGGTGTCACCTGGCTGAAGCCTGCTGCTAGTCGCTCCAAACACACCATCGGGTGACAAGAGCACACAGTGCTGCTGCAACACAGGCACCAGCAAAACACTGACACAATTGGAAAGCAATCTGCCTGCCTCAGGACTGAGCTCTGTGCCTAACAGGCAATAGCCAATCACTACTTCACAGCCACAAGATCACAGAGAACAGGTTTGCATAAAGCATAGTTAAAGACATTACCATTCCCCTGCCAGAAACTATGACACCTGAAAATAATCAGTGCTGATGGGGCAGGGCAATCAGTCCATAGGGAAGTGTGGTTCTGAGCACATTCAGTGTGAGCAGCTACACTGCCTTCACCACTCATTACTGAGGCCTACCTGCATGCATGCACACCCAGCTTCCCAGGAAGGCAGCTGTTGGGTTCTATGAAACCTGACTTAGTGAAAGGTACATTATTAAAAAGCTAACAGAGTCAAACCTGCATTAGGAGTTTTAAATGCAAGGACTCATCAGTGTCTCCAATTACACTAACACTTTCCCTACTCAAGCCCAAAATCATGGCTGTGCTTGTCCTCAGTGCTCCCCTCTACCCTCCCTAAGCCTATAGAGCGAAGGCACAAAAAGCAGTAGATAAGAGAATTTTAGGTGTTTGGATATACCTCTATAGGAATCGGGGATAAGACTGTGAAGAGTCAGACGAAAAGCTGTCTGCAGGCCAAAACCCCAGGCAGAAATGCTGCAGCAAGCAAGGGGATGAGTAGGAATGCAGCTTCCTTGAGGGGCTGGAGAACAACAACTGTTCATGTGGAACTCGCCCCTTATCCTGCAGAGAAAAGGGAAGGCCATGTGACTGCAGAGATGAACTCTGACAGTCAGAAGACATCAGACAGCTTTTCCCCCAAGGAACAGGTCCCTGCGCTTCACTGAACGTCACACCCTGTGACCCAGCTCTGCTCTCAAGGAGATCCTGGATTCCAGTTAAGACTGTATTTCATGCAAGTATCTCAGAATGGATCAGGCTGGAAGGGCCCTCTGGAGCTCATCTCGTCCAGCTCAAGCAGGGCCACCCAGAGCCAGCTGCCCAGGACAACATTCACATTGCTTTTAACTATTTACAAGAAGATGGCATACCAGGGAGCTCAGAGCTGGACAGTGATGGCCTTACCAGTGCTGAGGAGCGGGAACTGATCACCTTTCTCAAACCTACTGCCAACACTCCTCGTAACGCAGCTCAGCATACTGTTCTTAGCAATGAGAGCACATTTCTGGCTCGTGGTCAGCTTGGTGTCCATCAGGATCCCCAGGTCCTTTTCTGCAAAGCTGCCTCCCAGCTGCTTGATCCCTGGTCAGAATCCACTGGTGCTTGGGGTGCTTTGCACTTGTTGAACTTTCTAAGGTTCCTGTTAGACCATCTGTCCCATCAAGGTCCCTCTGGATGGCAGAACCCTCTGGTGTTACCAAATGCCACTGCCAGTTTTGTGTCATCACCAAGTCTGAGGGTACACTCGGTCCCCCCATCTTGGTCTTCATTGAAGACATGAACTAGGCCCAGGACCAGTGTTGATCCCTGGCATACACAGCTGGTTACTGGCCTCCAACTGAACTTCATGCCACAGGTGTTCCATGTCTGGCCATTCAGCCCGTTTTCAACCCACCTGTTTGCTCATCCAGCCTACACTTTAGCAGCACATACTCCTGGTACTGCTGGCATCTCCTGAAGAGCCAATGAGAACATTTGATTTGGGGAGATCAGCTAAGTCTGACTAAGTCCTGTCTCCCTTTTTCAGGTCCTTAGCACACTCTGTAGCTCTCAGCTCCTTGGAGGTGAGAGGAGTAACAACTGCCCAGTTTCTCAGCCAGGAGATCTTAAGATACTGCCTCCTCTCTAGTATCTTTTGTTAAATGAACAACAGCTGGAAAACTCTAACCATACCTACTCTCTCCAAGAAATCGTGCTGCTCATTGCTGTCCCTCAGTATGGCCCAATTCCTGCTAGAACAAAACTGAAAATAAAGGAAAGCAAATTCTGGATGCATGCAGAACTCAGATCAAAAACATTACCCCTATTGATGGGAGAAGAGGGAGTTTTTGCTGTTTCTTGAGTCTCTCATGCAAACCAATCCTGGGAAGCCAGCAGTGACCTGTCACAGAGCGCAAGTGCCACCCCTTGTCCTGGCATCAAAGCACCCCAGCCGGAACCTGGATAACACTGAGCCCTGTGGGCAGCTCAGCTGCCTCCTGTAGCTGATTCTCTTCCTGGGCATCCTCAGCTGCCACCTCTCTAATCACCACCCTGCTTCATACCCCTCCCGATCGCAGTCTCCCACCACAGCTTCACTGTTCCTTCTGTAACTCTGAATCCACCGTGCCTGTTTCACATCCCGACGTGTCACATGACCGTCATCCTGAGCTCACTGTCTCCAGCCACTGACCCTTCATAGCTCACAGCTGACACTTTAGTACTATCTTGAGGATACCATTTAAAGTTACTTCATTCAGGATCCCAGTATGTAGAGTTAGCCAGAACCTTTACTCAGAACCCTAACCCTGCCTTCACCGGCTATCGAGTTCTGTACGTGTGATCCTGCTGCCTTGAAGATACTGTTCCTTGCCTTGCAGAATCCTTCCCTTGATTCATTCTTTAGTGTATCCCTGGATGATACTCCCCACATAGTCCTCTCCAACACTTGTTGCTCTCATCTTTCCTTTTTCATTAAGGTAACATAATCTGTAAAAGCAAAGATACTGCCTGCTGAAGGTTCACATACAGACAAAGCTTCCCTTCCTCAACGCCAACTGAGGCTGCACTCTAGACATATCTCCCTACCAATGCTCATTCTTCTGTCGATTCAAGCGTAGCACGACAGAAAGATAACAGAATGCTAGGGGATGGAAGGGACCACAACAGATCTAGTCCAAACCCCCTGCCAGAGCAGAATCACCTATACCAGGTCACACAGGAACTCATCCAGGAGGGTCCTGAATGTCTCCAGAAGAAGCAACTCCACAACCGCCCCAGGTTCCATCACCCCCCCAGTGAAAAAAAAATCTTCCCCATGTCTACACAGAACCTCCTATGCCTCAGCCTCCACCCACTGCCCCCCGTCCCCACCCCAGGCATCAATGAGAAAAGTCTGACTCCATCCTCTCGGCACTCCTCCTTTACATATTCATAAACATTCATGAGGTTACCCCTTAGTCTCCTCCAAGCTAAAGAGACTCAGCTCCCTCAGTCTCTCCTCATATGGAAGATCTTCCACTCTTAATTTTTATGGCTCTTTACATGTCGTCTGTTACTATGAAAACAAGAGCCCTCAAACCAGCAACCCTCATGGACACTGAAATTAACTTGGGAATTACAATCCTGATACCTGCTGATTCTAAAGAAAACAGTGATCAAAGACCACACAGAACCACCTCCCACAGCAAGAGGTGGAAATTCTGTTCTCAGTCCATAGAAATTCTTATTTAGCAATAGTATCTCAAAGTGCCTTAACACCCAGAGAGAGGCACTGGTTTTATTTCTAAAGCAATGCTCCAGAAGCAATTGTTAATTAAAAGGAGGGAAGACGAAAGCAGGAACGGTATGACATGACATGGGAAGGAATAATTAACTGCGCTACTACAGGTTAGGAGGTGATCTGATAGGGACCAGCCCTGTGGAGAAGGACCTGGGAGTCCTGGTGGACAAGAAGTTGTCCATGGGACAGCAATGTGCCCTGGTGGCCAAGAGGGCCAATGGGATCCTGGGGTACATTGAGAGGTGGGTGTCCAGCAGATCCAGGCAAGTTCTCCTCCCCGTCTGCCCTGGTGAGGCCACACCTGGAATATTGCATCCAGTTTTGGGCTCCCCAGTTCGAGATGAACAGGGGTGTACTCAAGAGAGTCCAAACGAGGGCTACCAGGATGCTGAAGGGACTGGAGCACAGCCCTATGAAAAAAGGCTGAGAGCCCTGGGGCTTCTTAGTCTGGAGAGGAGAAGACTAAGGGATTGAATAAATATTTATAAATATCTGAGGGCTGGGTGTCAAGAGGAAGGGGACAGGGTCCTCTCAGTTGCACCCCGTGACAGGACAAGGACCAATAGATATCAACTACAGCACAGGAGGTTCCACCCAACATGAGGAAGAACTTCCTCACCGTGAAGGTCACAGAGCAGTGGAACCAGGCCCCCCAGAGAAGCTGTGGAGTCTCTTCTGCTGGAGACTCTCAAGACCCGTCTGGATGAGTCCCTGTGCTAGACTCTACAGTCCTGCTCTGGCAGGGGGGTCGGACCCAACGACCTCCAGAGGTCCCTTCCAACCCCCAACATCCTCCTATCCTGTGACTGACGACACGCACAGGCATCCTTAGCAGTGAAACGAAATCCAGTGACAGGCTAGCACGTGGCTTGATACTTGGTCCTGAACCTGCACTCCTCGCCTCTGAACATGCAGTGTGCACGAGTTGTCAGACTCCTATCTTGGTTTTTTTTTTTTTTTCCCCTCTAATACCATAGACAAAAAGCCTAGGCCTACAATAGGTCATTCTCTATCCCAGTTTTCTGGAAACAGTTTCACCTGCAAAATCAGAGATGACTCAAGTATCACAGTCCAGCTCAGCCTTACAAAGGTAGGCTAGAAACGAGGCAGCAGTTATCTGAGGAGACAAATACTCTGGCTCTTCCTGCAAGTGATGTCTAAATAGAGTAAGCTCTCAATTCCCCAACCTCCTCTAACTACATCCACCCTGGCAGTCAGACCTTCTGCCCTCCTTCAGCACCAGCCCTCACTGCTCCCTGGTGAGGGTACCTGGATATACATGGGGCACCCATGGGGGGTTTTTCCTTTCCTGAGCGTGTGCATATTCTGGGTCATTTCTCCCTAGTCAGCCTGGCTGGTTGTGCAGCAGGATATTCCTGACTGACATGTGAATCTGTCATTTTACTGTGCCAGGAGAGCAGATTAAACTGCAGTAAATCCACACCTTCAGGTGGCTGATGTCTGCTTTGTGGGTGGCTCTGCCTCTGGCAGCAAACATGGTCATGCACTACACCATCGACTCTGACAGTCATGAGACAGGCTGGCTCTTTAAAAGAAAGAAGGAATACTCACAGATTCTAATCCTTTTCTAATTAAAAGGTGTGTTTCCCTTGAACAGCTCAGTCAGTAAAGGATCTTATTTGAATCTGGCTGTGAGAAACAGTTAAGCTAAAGCCATCAACTCACACGAGTTCCTTTCACGCCCCGAGCTGAGGCATTCCTGTCAGTGTCACAATGGGTCTGATGATCCCTAATCTGCCACAGCTCTGCCACCCTTGACGTCGCTCAACACTCATGACAGGTGTAAGCTGTAGCAACACAGTCATGACACTGAAGGGTCAAGACAGGCAAGGCAATCACACTGGAGGCTCCTCTTCCCCTCTCAAACCATTCCATTCACACACATGTTGTGCCTTCTGCACAAACCAACCCAACACACCTGTCCCGACAAACTCAGCTTCAGCAGCAGACAGAAAGCAAGTATCCGGAACACGAGCCTCTCACCTACTCTTTTCATACCTCTGAGGGAACTCACGCACCCACGGCAGCAAACGGTCTCCTGAAGGCACCATGCTGCTGAAGACCTACTGCAGCACACAGGAAGCGTTACTTATTTCACAGTCCATGCATGCACTACAGCTGCTACAGCAGTCCTGCTGACACACTGAAACACTTCCCAAGGGCAGCTGTGGCAACTGTGGAAGACTGCCACATGTTGAAGCTCATCTGACATCAACAACTGCCTTAAATTTTTCAACACAATTCCATGTGGTAACTGTTTCTCATTCGTTTCTCCCTCTAGAGTAACAGCCATAGGCTCAAGAAAGTCACAAGGCAGCTGGACCTGGACCTCTGTAAGAAGACAGCAGGTCAGAGCAGCCTGACACACAGAGCCTGACTGCCCAGCTCAGCCCTGCAGACCGCACCAAGGCTGGCTGCTGCTGCACCGTGCGGCAAGGGCACCGCACAGCTGCCTCAGCTTCTCCTAAAGTGCTGCACGGACTCCTGGCAGTGCAGCCACCACCACGCTACAGGGTGCACACAAGCCTGTCGTGGCAAAGGAGGTTTCTAATATTCTGGTTTCACACAGGAACAGCAGACCAAGGCACTTCTCACTATCTGGGTTCCCCCTGATGACCATGACTGGAGAAGGGGACTGAGGACAGCTCAAGACAATTCTATTCCTTATTAGAGGTTTTGCTGTTGTTGGTTTGGGCTGGGGGTTTTGGTTTGTGTTTTTATGTGGTTTTTTGGTTGGTCAGAAGTTTTTTTTTTTTTTTTTTTTTTTTTAGTCTAAATTAAGTGAGATGCTCAATGACCAGCCAGAAAGTTAAGGTTTGGGCCATCCTAGAAATGCCCATCACTGTAATAAGTAAATTAAATATTAATGTAAGTAAAGGACCTTGAAAGAAGAGTTAGGTTAGGAAACTTCTGAAAGCAAGCTCAATGTAAGAAATACACTGCAGTATGGAAGGCAGATTCAAGCCATCCCCTTGGAGCCAGCAGGAATAAAGCTGTACTAGCACAGCTGCCAGGCAGGGAGCAGCAGTGTCTCACATCCTGAGGTCACACATGGAACTGCACCAGAAAGGAAGCCCCTCTGGTTCAGCTGACCCACACACTCACTGACTGCTTTCAAGTCACAGCTTTTCTCATCTCTTCCTCCCCAAAACACACAGAACTCCAACAGCAGAAGCAGCCTCCCATATCAGTATGCTGTTACAGCTCTAACTGCATCAGAAGATAACTTTCCACCCAGCAACTCCAACATACTCTACAACAGCAGCACTCACAGTGGGAATGCAATGGTTCAACTACAGCTTCATGGGGAACTGAGCTAAGTGAAGAGCACTGGGGAGAGTAGCAGCTCTGTAGCTAACTGTGCCAAGAGATTTTACTGGTACAGCTGCTTCTGCCTGGCAATCACCTCTCCATAACCCAGCTGACAAATCCAGACCAGCACATGCATGGGGTGGCCAGAAAACTGTCAGAACCTTTCCTGCATCAGAAGCATGTGGTCACAGCTCACCACAGGTAACTTTTTTCAGGACTCCATTTAATTATCCTGTATTTCTTTTTCCCTTTAATTGATGGATGCCAATTCACCACTCAATGCTAGCACTTTGTTAGACTGTCCCTGGCAGAACAGCAGCACCAGGTGACAACTTCACACCTGCATCAAGACAAGCAGCACGTTTCAGGGCTAATTCAGAACCAGGTTTCTGTAACAGGCACTCAATTGACAAGCCCCTAAAACCACAACTAGAAGCCAGGAAAAGCAGCAACAGGGCTACAAAGAAGAAGTGTCACGTCCTGTAGGAAAACTGTACTGCAAGACACTAAAACACTGAGCAGGATTAAAACTCATCTCAGATCTGGTACTCCTTTGCACAAAACCAATTTGGCTCAAACCTCTCTGATAACCCTGCATAAAACCACATGCCCTGTGTCACCACATGGCACACAAGAGAACCTCAAACCTGCGTGACCATTTCCATGTGCCCTGTGTCACCACGTGACACCCAAGAGAACCGCAAACCTGTGTGACCGTTTCCACATGCCCTGTGTCACCACATGGCACCCTAGACAACTTCAGGGCTTCCATGGACCTCTTTGCTCCAAACAGATGCACCAGTCAGGCACCAGTGAAAGACGCCCCAGTGACTAGAAGCAGAGAGGGTTACAGAAGGCAGATGATTGCATTTGGGGAAATAATGCTTCAAGAGGGCTGAAGACCCAGACCAAATCAAGCAAAGCAGATGGGAGCATAAATGGTTCACTGTGCACCCAAGAGCACTGTAAGCAGCCTCTCCTCATCTTGAAAGAAGCTTTCAGACTGTCTGTTGTAACAATGCATACAGAAAGGACACTTTGTTAGACTGAGTACAAATGCTGAGTGAGGTCTGGTGTCAAGGCTTGCCCCAAGTAAACAGTTTCTCTGAAACACCAGTAGAACACAAGAGACATTTAGCAATGGGCTGTGCTACCAGCAGAAGTGTTCACTTTTTATTGGAGAGAACAGTCAGGTAAGGTAAGGATTGTGTAGAATGTTTAGTTTCTACCTTTGGTGGTGTCTGAAATGCTGTTTAGCAAGGCACACATCATGTCCCCTTCCATGTGGTGAGGGTTGAGGATGCGAGCTGTCCGCTGGGTCATCTTAAACTGATTTTCCAATTCCAGGAAGCTTTTGTCTCCAGACAGTATAGTGAAAGGGATTTGCTTGGGAAGGTGCTCATCCAGACGCCCAGCCTGCATGCAAACAGGGTTAAACAGTTAACAGGTGTTAAACTGAGATCATTGCTTCACCTCACCACATCTGGACAGCTTTCCCAAGATGCAGCTCTACAGGAAAGCCTTCTGCAGCAACTCTCCTCTGCTTCTGTGGCCCGATGAAGACTGCACCACAACAACAGGAATTACTTCAACAGTCTGACACGGTATGACCGTGCATGACAACGGATAGAGGAAATGGCCGACAGAACAGTGCAGGAGGACAAATTCCTGAAAAGCAGCACTTCAAACCCATCTCCAGGTAACAAGTCATCTCTGCATAGCTTTATGTGACACATTAAAAATACAAGAGCATAATTTGGTATACAAACCCTGTGGCAAAAGAGGAGCTGTTTTGTGTAATTAGCTTCTCAAGCAGTTGTGTCTAACTGATAAAGCACTACATTAAGGCTCTGAGTTCTCATGGCATCTCAGATTGCTCTCCTTCACCTGCACCTCTCCTAACCCATCCAGAGCACCAGGAGTACTGAACAGAGGCACTGCTCTTGATCAGCCCAACAGGGTCTCTGAAACTGGCACCCAAGCAACTCCATCTTAAAGATGGCCCTAGATTGGAGCTACCTGAAGAGAAAGGAAGGAGTTGACATTTCTCTCTGCAATAGAAACTCCAAGAACTCTGGGTTTTTTTTTTTTATGTTTCATTTCCTAACCAACTCCTTTCCTCTCCATAACCGACTGGCATCCTATTTGGGTTAAATCCAGTCAGTTCCTGTCAGATTTATCATTATTGTTAGTCGACTTCCAAGTCACATGAAAAGAATCTAGTAATCTCTCATCTGGAGTCAGCACTTCCCACCCAAAGCACTATCATCTGTCACTCTTCTCTGGGTACAGAGACACAACAGTAAAGAAATGTGAACCAACTTACATGGACACAGAGAGCAAAGTCTGCCGCTTCTCTTCTGGTACCACAACGGGGATGAAGAAAGAAGCATCCAATCCTCTTAAGGTAATTGTAAATTTTGCACTGCACCGGAGGTTTCCAGGTGCTGTATCCTCCTAAACAGTTAGGAAGAAAAATAATAAAAACCCCACAAACCAGAAATGCCAGCATGAAGTTACAAATGCAAGCAGGCAAAGATAAATCTGGCTTTAAAGACAATTTCATAGAAGCATAGAATCAGTCAGGGCTGGAAGGGACCACAAGGATCATCTAGTTCCAACCCCCCTGCGATGGGCAGGGATACCTCACACTAAACCAGGCTACCCAGAGCCTCATCCAGCCTGGCCTTAAACACCTCCAGGGATGGGGCCTCAACCATCTCCCTGGACAACCCATTCCAGGCTCTCGCCACTCTCACGGTGAAGGACTTCTTCCTTGCGTCCAGGCTGAATCTCCCCACTTCCAGCTTTATTCCATTCCCCCTAGTCCTGTCACTACCTGATATCCTAAAGAGTCCCTCCCCAGCTTTCTCATAGGCCCCCTTCAGATACTGAAAAGCCACAATAAGGTCACCTCGGAGCCTTCTCTTCTCCAGACTGAACAGCACTCTTTCAGTCTCTCCTCCTAAGAGAGGTGCTCCAGCCCTCTGATCATCCTGGTGGCCCTCCTCTGGACACGTTCCAGCACGTCCGTATCCCTCTTGTAATAGGGGCTCCAGAACTGGACACAGTACTCCAGGTGGGGTCTCACCAGAGCTGAGTAGAGGGGGAGAATCACCTCCCTCAACCTGCTGGCCACATTTCTCTTGATGCAGCCCAGGATCTGGTTGGCTTTCTGGCCTGCAAGTGCACATGGGAGCTCACGTTGAGCTTCTCGTCCACCAGCACCCCCAAGTCCCTCTCCTCAGGGCTGCTTTCTAGCCAGTCACTGCCCAGCCTGTATTTATGCTTGGGATTGCTTCGACCCAGATGCAGAACCCGTGAGCTGTGTGAAAGCTAAAATAAACAGATAATCAGAATACTAAAAGAACCTTAGCTGTTGAGTTAGAAAGCAAACAGGGAAACAGCCAACTTGATCCTACACAAAGCCTCTCACCCATTTCACCTTCTCATTCTGAAGAGCTTCTCTTCTGGCTATCACATGCACTCAGACACAAGGGTGTATCTTGCCCAGGTGTAAGCAGAGTTATGGATAAGATGCAGAAGCAGAGGAGCTCTGGGAACTTGACACAGTAACAGAAACGCTTCTTTTAAAGAAGCGATTCCCAAGATGATTTCCAACAGACTCTGCCTGCCTGACTCTGACATTACATGAGTAAGATCAAAAGCTAGAACAACAGCTGAAACAAACACCAGAGTCCTGACAAACACTTAACGCAGTGAAGATAGGCAGAACAAAGCTACAACTGGGTAAAAAAAGCAGGTATTTCCCCAACAGTATCCTAAACCACAGAGTGACTGGCTGAGAAAGACAACTGAGTAACAGACCTGCTACATAAAAAAAACACTGATCTGCAACAGGTTGCAAGGGCAAGGTAATGACCAAGGAATGTCTGAGGAAAACACAAAGCTGAGGAGCACAAAGCCGTAAGAGAAAAGAGCACAGGATTTGCCCCCAGAACTTCTAACCACCAGACATCAGAGACTACAGGCCCAGGGGCACAGCTGACTACTGGAACTCCTCAGACTTTCCATTAACAGACACACTTGCTCCACCTTGACCAGCTACCTAGAATACCTGTCATTAAGAATCAAATAAAAGCAAGTGATTCCGGTACCAACAGATCCTTCTGTCCAACCTCAGTAGAATCAAAACTCAGCTTTCTGGATGCTTTTGATCACCTTCTCAAGGAAGAGAGAACCGAGAACTTCCAGTAAAGAAGTGCAGCGCCATGGTGTTTCCGAAGCAAAAAGCACACCTGACAATTCCTGCAAGTATGAAGTTACGTGTATGTTTCAGACTATCAGTATTTCAAAACTTCGCTGAAGTATCCAAGCTACCACAGGCCAAACTATCATAAAGGCAGATACTCAGAACATCAGCAGAAAAAGCATGAAGTGGACACGTCGTCATGAAGAGCACCAAGCTAAGCAGCTGCTATTCGTAGGCTCTACAAAGCTTTTCTTACAGACCCATAACAACGTGAGTTCCATCAGTCACCTTGCACCACTACTGGTGAGATACGCCTAGGGATGGTACGGGATGACCAGGGGCACCCTTAAGGAATAAGGCAGAGACGGAAAAAATTCAAGTGCAAGATGTAAAATCATGGCTTTTTGAACTAACAAGAGACAAGGACGGCAAGGACTTGGGAGGTAGAAAATCATCTGAGTATTACGGCTGTCCTCATAACAACGAAAGCCTAGCATGATAAAGCCCAAGCTCAGCAGAGAAGCCAGAGTCTAAAGCTGTCAGCAATTCTGGAACAGTCTGCAAGGAATAACAAGAGCAGAGAAGGGTAAGAGAAAAGTTCAAGCACATTCCTATTGCATGGTGCCTGGGACACTGACTTACAACCCCTTGGTGACTGCTTGTTCCTGTTCCTCATTCTCTCAGAGTCTTTGAATCTCTGTCCAAGCGTTTGTGTAGATTTGTTAACCTCATGTGTTTCCTTCATCCACTTTTACCTTGAAAGCCCCAGATGAACGTCCCTTGATTCAGGTTAGCTGGCAGCTGTGTGAATAAGCTTGCCCAGTTGTCCAGATCCACCAACACAATGTGAGTCATGGTACTCAGGAAGTCAAGATCAGGAAGTTCACCACCTTCAAAACGATAAAAAGAATGCATTTAAAGTTGGCCTTTCTGCTCTGCTGACATACACCAATTTATGACAGGCATTTGAAAATTCACATATTCAGCTGCTCTGAGCTAAAATTTACACACAACAACACTACTTGTCCACAGCTTCGTTTAAATCAGCTGCAGTAGCACTCGGTCACACAGAGATCAGCCAAAGGTAGAGCCCAGCAGAGTTTTGTGCAGGCCTAGAAAGCTGCTGTCCTGCAGTCAGAGATGATAACAGTCCATGTAATACTCAGCTGTGAACCCCCTGGTCTGGCAACTCTCTGTGACAGTCAATTGCTGGGCTGCACAAAAGCTGGGAACACAAACGTCAGCCTTTCAGTCAAAAGCATTTTAACACCACGAGTAACTAAAAACAATTCCAGTTTTTGGACAAAGTACACCTTCAGCACTCCTGATGCCATTCTTACAATCAGAGAGTGGTCTGGGATGGAAAAAGCAACATAAACTTAAAAAAAAAAAAAAAGTCATTTGCCTGTCAAGGTAATAACACTAACACAGCCTGAGAACTTGAATTCTCAGCTGAACCTTTCTGGCAAGCTAAGGAACCAGAGAGGATGGTGTTACAATGACAGTACTGCCCAAATGGGGAACACCACCAGGGCCTCAAACGCTTACACCTACAAGGACAACAGGTTTCTGTCACATGTGTGCATTGTAGAACACTGCTCCCTTTCTAGGGGAAAGATCTGTCTGAGCTCTTTCATTGTCTCTTCATTTTAACACCAAATTATGCTACCAGCTCATACGGCGTGCCACAGATCTGTACCGACACCAGAACAGCGCAGTGAAGACAACAACTCTGGTGAAAATAAAACACTCCTACACACCTTCATCAGACGGTGCAGAGTTCCCTTTCTTCTGTCCCTGCACGGGAGACGACTGCGGTTGTTCCTGAGGCTTGGGTGGAGACGGACGAAGTGTTTTTTTGCGGGGCTTTCTGTGCACACAAGCCCCAGTTGCCGTGAACCTGAAGACTGCACTTCCCAAGTCCGACGCCAGGCCGGAGAGGTCAGGGTTCTGCAGGAAGCAGTGTTTCATGTGGTAGTGCTGATGGGCGCTGTGAATATCGTTGAAGTCCCTGCCACAGGCACCGCATCTGACAAAATACATGCCTGCCTTAGACTGCCGTGGCAGGTGCTTCTCGAGGTGCCTGGTTATGCCAGCCAGGCTCTGCGTGGTTGCAGGGCAGCAGCGGCAGAGGAACAAGAAGTTTCCTCTCCGCAGCATGGCTTGCTGGCACCTCGCGGAATCATTCCTCCTGCTCATTCTGGAGACGTAAGCTGTCTGGCAGCCACAGGTGAGAAGGGGACCTTTCTCCAGCAGGACCAAGCACTCTTCCTTTATTGACGCTTCCACCTGCTCCGGCACAAACATGTAGTCCCTGCTGTGGGTCTCTTGATAATGGGCGAGAAATTCTTCCTCCGTGTCAAAGAAGAGGCTCCCACAGAGGCCGCAGAAGAAGCTGGCGGGCACCAGCCGGCCGTGGCGCTCCTGGCAGTGGCGCTGCAGCGTGCCCAGCTTGCGGAAGTGGCTGCTGCACAGGCGGCAGCAGTACCTGTGGAAGGTGTGGCTCTCCAGGCACAAGCAGTGCTGCTGCACGCGCTCCTCGCTCTCAAACAGCTCCTCGCAGATGCGGCACTGCCACTCACCCAGCACAGGGGTCTCCGCCCGGGACGGCCCTGTGGGGCTGGGAGCGCAGGCTGTGCTTCCACCTGCAGAGCTGCACGCCACTCCGGGAGCCGCAGGCAGGGTTTCATCTTTTACAGCTTCTCCCTCGTAATAGTAAGCATGTCCACCATGAAACTCAGCGATGTGCCCCATAACATCCTCCTTTCCATGGGAGAGGTCCACGGAGCAGGCTGTGCACCAGAGCAGGAAGTTTTTCAGGTGCGCTCCCCCATGGAAGCGGCTCATGTGCAGGCGGATGATGCTGGAGCTCTCGGCAAGCTTCCCGCACACGGCACATTTGTGACAGATGCCATTGGCTGACAAAATGTGCTTCTCCACAGCCTCCTCTGTGAGGAACTTCTGAAGGCACTCACAGAACCAGGCTCTCGCTTCGCAGGCATTCCCTTGGCTTCGGTTTGCGCCCTGGTCTTCATCTTCAGCCTTGAAAGGGCTCTTGCGCTTGGCAGGAGAAGCCCCCGCCTCTCCCAGGGGCTCTTCTGTGCTCAGGTGTCTCTTAAGCAGTAGCCTCGACTGGTCCGCAGCACGGCACAGATACGACTGCTTTTTATTCTTCCCGTTGATGTGGCAGAACATCAAAATGGACTCTTCCACTGTGGCCAGAAGTTTAACTTTATGCTGAGTGGTTTGCTTATGCTGGGCGATCTGATTCTTGTCAGCAAACAGTCTGTCACAATTTTCACAGCACCCTTTTGTCTTAAATATCTCTGCCACTTGGGTGATGCTCTTCCTTGACAGTGCCACAGGTCCAGAATCCCGACAGCGTGTTCTAGAACAGATTACAAATACAGAGGTTATAGCACAATCTGAAATCGTTTCTGAACTTTGAAACATAACCTAGCAGCTGCAGCAAGGAGTGCCTGGAAACTGGCCTCTGGACGCTTGAGCTCACCTACCAGCTTGCCACAAGAACACACAATGCCCACCTGGTCTCTGCACTTCAACCAGAATGAGGTGCTGATTTCAAAGGGCAGCACTTCAGACTGTCACCTAGGTTGCTGACTCAGTACCTTCTAGAAATCAAATGCTGCCAACTTAGAAATAGGGGAATAAAGACCAAGTCCTGCTGGGCTTTCACAAAAAGTAACAGAAGAGCTACAGACATCGATCGGCATCCTGCAGGGGTTCATGTGGGGTAAGGCAGGAGAAAAGGCACAGAAACAGGACAGGTTTTTGAGTTTGCTCAAGATGTAAGCAGTCAGATGGTCCTAGATGCCCTGAAATCCATTAGCACTAGGGACAGCTCTGCCTGCCTGTTACAGATCTGAGGATGATGACGTTACAGACAGCTGTGCCTTACACACCTGAAATGAGCTGTCACCTCTGTATGCGAGCGCAGTGCCTTGCGGCAGGACAGACACTTCACTTGGAAGGGCACCTCCTTACACAGGGAGATCAGCAGGTTCTTTGCATATGATGGGAAAGGTAAAGGGACGTCAGCCTTCATGTCATCTGTGGGATGGAACGGCAGAAAAACCCAAACAGATGTTACAAAAGCTCTTGCACAGTACTTCAGCCCTCACATGGCACAGTTAAAACTGTCAGAGGCTGCAGAAAGCAAAGCACCACAAGCCAGCTGAGGCACAGTCACTGTGCCAAGGGAGTTGCAAACAGAACCGCATTCACTCCTTCTGCCATAACCTCACATCTGAATCTGGTTGATCTTGGCTTTTGCAAGATCAGTCTTGCACTTGGTCACTGACTCTCCTTTTCCTCTTCTCCTTTCCTGCCTCTCTTAGGAAAATTTCTGGCTGACCTCCTTCCCCTGCTCTACGACCACCTGACTTCAGCATTTATAAAAACAAGAAAAGGCAACTCATTTAACAAGCACCCAGCCTCAGTGGTAACCCTCCTTGACGTTTTCAGGTGCAGGACTTCGTTATTCCAAGTGTATACTCCATGTCTAACTCCAGGTACCTGCAGAACAAAAGCTTCTCTACTGTAAAGAGAATGGGAAATGGCTCATGAACTATACACTGCTGTTACTGCTCTGCATCTTAGGAGGCAAACCTCACTTGACTTTTCTGTTTAGCAAGATGCAGCGATCAGCAGGCAATAATTTGAGGCTATGCCTAGCAGCTAACTTCACTGCCAGGTCTTGCAGACTGTGCCAATAATATCCAACACCAAAACCTACCGACGCCAAGAAAAAAGCAGGGCACTTCCTTTCTTGCTCTGAGCTGCATGCTGCCCATCTCCTGGTGCTTTAAATTTTGTCAAGGGAACGACTCATCAGTAAGTTTTAAACCTATCACTGGATTTTAAAGGCATCTACAGTCAGCACATTCAGAATCAAAGACCTCTCTGAGAACAGAGCTACGTTAGTTTTACAACACTTAAGAGAACTCCAAACCGTGCAGCCGGTTCTAATTTCCACCATGGCAGCAGTACTGACTGCATCTGCAGGAAGACGCCTTCAAAACCTGTCTTTACTGCACCCTTCCTGTAGCTGCTCTGGGCAAGTTAGAAGACGGTTATCAAGACGAGAAAGAACTATACCGAGGCTTATCCTCAAAGCTACACCATCTAAAAGACGCCAGCTTCTTGAATAAGACATCACTTCCATCCACACCTCGTCTGTCTCAACCGTACACCTGACACTGAAGTATATGCTTTAATGCCTACTGCTCACATGAAAGCCAGCACAGCTTTGATGGCCCTTAACCCTGCCTTTGAGATGGTGCTCAGACAGCTCTCTTCACTGGATATATCCAATAAGGATCCTTCTTACTCACAGGATGTTACCAGCTCTCAACACAGCCAGTATTTTAGCCTTCAGCAGCAGCATGGCCAGTGCGAGTCATCAGACCAGCAACATCGTTCCAGCTAAGCAGGCTAAAATTGCAATTATATGCAGAAGCAACTTTCCCAGGCCTTTTCTACCAGGAATGCTAAGAACACCCACCAAGAAAAGTAGCCTCCATCAGACTTGAGGGAGGCCAGTAAGAGGAAGGCACACCACAGACAGTCTGACCGGAATTGAAAAGCTTTGATCCAAGTTCCTAAATGTAAACTTCTTTAGGACAGTAGCTGCACAGTCACTGGAAGGTGAGAAGCTTATGTCAGAGACCTGACAGCATGGAGATAAAGCAAAACCTGCTTCTCATTACAGCAACTGTGATGGAGGAACCTCTTCTACACGAAAATACAAATTGCAAACCATCTCTTCAGAGAACTGTGTCTTATTTAAGACCCTAAAAGAAAAATATTAATTCATTTCTTACACAGCCCTATCACAAGGATCCATGCTCAGAAGGAATGAAAAGCAGCACACTTAGCAGCAACATACCACCCAGTTGAGAAGCCTGGAGGGCATGGCTCTTCTCTGACATATGCTGCCAGCACTCCTCTCTTCTGGTGAACAGCAGGAAGCAGCTTGGGCATGCAAAGCAATCAATGAGCTGTGGGGGGAGATGTTCTTCGTGTCCATCATTCTCTTTCAGCTGGAAGAGAAAATGGTCTGGTGAGGAAAAACCACTCACAAAGCCAGTCAGGGTTCTCCTCACATCCATTTCACATTTAGGTTTTCAGATGCCACTTCTGTATTTACCTACAGCCTACCATTATGTGCTTCAGCTTGAGACACAAGAGTCTGGCCAAGCTGCCACTATCAAACTTGCCCTGAACGCACCAGCAACTTCTCTGTTCCCTTCCTGCACCCTCCCGGGAGCTACAGCCTCCATCAGTTCTTGGCTAATGCCTTACCCAGGCTCTCAGAACAGCTCCTTCTGCCACTAACAGCAGGTTTTATGTCAGTTCTTCCTGAATCTTGCTAACCTCCAGCTTCTCAAAACGATGATTCTCAGAGTAACCTGACAAGTCCTTGACTTTTATTGGAGTCAAGTCCTTCCACCCCCTTTGCCATCTACATCAACTTCTAACCTCTGGCCTTCAGGGCAAAAACCCTTTAATTTTGCTTCTGATATTTTCGTTGACTCCTTCCTCATGTCACTCCAAGAACCGTGATATCCTTATGCTTCCTTCCACGGCTTTCTTTAGGATTACCTTCCCATCCTTCCACACCCAAGTAATTCCACCTCCATGCCTGTTGCAAGAGCCACTCCCTTTCCCCAAACTTGTCTGTAACTCTTACTGATGTCCCTGGACACGGCACAGGCACACAGCTTGGGAGCAATGGAGAAGGCAAGGGCAAACTATGATGCAATCTTCCCAGCTTGTCAGGTATGACTATGCATCAGGAGTTACTACTACCAGCTAAAAGCAGTCCAGCTTCTAGAATACCTAAAGCTTCCACTGACTTAAACACAGGTTCTAGGGACTAGGTGGGAACACAACAGTACCTGTTATTGAAACACTACACTTGGAAAGTGCTACCCATTGTCAGTTCAGCACCAGACTGCTTAAGCAAGACTATGCACCCAGATGACACCTGAGCATCTGTCACTGGACTGAGACATTACAGTGCTGCTATGAAAAGAAGAGAAAGAGCAAACGTTCTCAACAAGCGGATGCAGCGAGTAAGAACACCAGAAAAAAGCAAATCCTATTACCTTATATTCAAAACTCCACTGCTAGCTCATCCTTTTCCCTGCTCTAAGTTAACTAGGGAGCAATAGCAAACATCTCTCAGAGACTAGAAAACAGAAGAAGCAGCTGCATCTGAACCACTCGAGTTTCTTTTCTTGTTCTCTTGCCTCTTACTGTGGATCTCCTTTCCGCTGTCTCTCTTCCCCACCACTTCTTTCAGCCTATCTTCTTGCCTTTACCTTTCAGTTTTGGAGATACAAAAAAAGAGAATACCTTTTGACAGCATCAGTGAAGGGACAAGAGGTTCAAGACTGCACTACAATCCTCTATAAAGCACACTGGGAAGTATAACCTAATGGTCAGATCTAATGGGGGTACTGTCAGGAAACACAGCAGAGCAAGAAAAACTACCTTGAAGATGAAAGGAAGGGAGGGGAGAGAAAGAAAGTTAAAAGAGAAAGAAAATCAGTGTGTAACTACACATCTTGAAAACCCTCTACCACACTCAGTCAAGCGAGTTACTTAGCATTATGATCTTGCCTTAGATGAAAGATGATCATTGTACTGCTGAGGTGTTGGGAATCTCTGGCAGCATATCACACAGGCAACAGAATTATTTGGGGGTCCACGTAAGGTGACTGTCGGATCACAAGGGGAATGATCAAACCTGGAGAGCAAGAAATAAACAAGCTAGCCCCTTCTAAATAGTCACTGTGGTTTTGTAATGGGAAACATTCCGTCTTCTGAAGCTGTTGACCCAAAAAAAAAAAACAAACAACAACCCTTTCATATTAACCTGAAGAGTAGATTTCCTCACATCCCTTGTCATTAACTGTATCAGCCCAGGCATCCTGTACAGAATCGATTCTCCTGGCAGCTTACCTGTCACAGTGGCCACTCTGCAGAGGAATCACTGTTTTAATGAGCAAGAAAACTAACCAGGTCTGGGTTTCCTACAAAGATACTTTTTAAAAAACTGATTACGTTACTTGACTGTACTAGTTCTGGATGGGATAGAGTTAATTTTCTTCCCAGCAGCTCCGAGGGTGCTGTGTTTTACATTTCTGAAGCAATGTTGCTAACAGGGCTGTTGTAGCTGTTACAGAGCAGCCTCAAGGCCATCTCTGCTCTCCTGGCTGCCCTGACAGACCAGGCTGGTGGTAGGCAAGAGGCCGGCCAGGGACAGAGCCAAACGGGTGACCTCAACTGACCAAAGGGATATCCCACACGACATGGCATTGTGCTCAGCATCTGAAGCTGAGTGAACAAGAAGTAAGAGGCTATGTTCAGAGCTCCTAAGTAACCATTGCAAGCAGCAAGGCTATGCCTGTCAACCCCAATTCTGTGCCCGGCTTCGCACGTGCACACAGCTTTCGCTTCGCTCTTAAACCACTTTCATCTCAGCCCAGGTTTCTTACTTCTCCCCTTTCCACTCCCTTCCCTGTCCCAATGGCATGAGTGAGTAGCTGTGTGGGGCTGAGCTGCTCGCCAGGGCTAACGCAGCACTCCCCTCAGCTTCTCTCGTCACCCTTCTCCAGAAGGCCTTCACCAGTCCCATCGCTGGAACTGACCATGGGGTCAGCTGTGAACACGTCTGGCCTACAGCTCTTGCTCCTCTTTCCCTTCATTAGGGGCAGTTTAAGCTCACCATCAAGTTGGACATTAGCCTTTTGCTCTTTTTCAAGTTTGGATGAACCAAAAAACCAGCAGAACAGAAGTCTAGTTTCTCAAAACACCCATATATTAAGAAATTGCTCAACAAGAGGAAGAAATGAATTCCGAATGAAAAATAAACCCAAACCAACCAAAACCCACCAACCAACAAACCCCAAACCAAACAAAACCACCCCCCAAACCCCACACAAAACCAAACAAATAAAAAAAAAAAGCAATGAGGAAGTTGACCATATCATCTATTTAAAATCTATAGCATTCATTTGTTCTCCAAAGGAGTTTTGTCACCATCACCAGTTTATAGTAAACCTGACACTGATGTCCTAAGGCTGAGCATATGCTTGCATAATTGTTTATTCCTTACCTTTGAAGGTGACCTAGGAGGAGATGTCTGTTTTCGAACTCTCTGTTGCAGTGCATCACAGGACAGCATACAGGACCGCTCTCGACTTCCATCCGACTTGCCTTGCTGTGAACACCTCTTTTCCCACTGTTAACGATGCCTGGTTCGAGGCCTGTGTTATAAAACAAAGCACTTGACCAGAACCTGAATTAGAATCTCAAGAAAAACAAAACCACACAAGGACTAAAGCATTTTAAAAAAATAAAAATCAAGTTACACTGATTTTTAGCAATGCACAAAAACTCATTAACTACAGCATTTGCTGGTTCAGTGGAGGAACCTGTCTCTCTTCAGTCCCCAGCAGGATTACTTTCCAAACACTGATACCTTTACTTCAGGTAAGCCTGCAGGAAATACTTGGAACGGATTCAACTTCCTGAAGCTATAGGTACTTAGACATTTTCCTGAGCAACAAACAGTTCAGAAATAATACTGCTCCCTCTGGCAGTTGTGCTTACAGAGGCAGTTAACACCACCTTAGTGCTCTCAGAGTCGGTGTATCAAAACTTCTAAGCAGCAGAACAGAGGAAGAACTTTCATGGAAACATGTCAAAGAGCTTTCACAGCTCACAGCCTAGCAAAGCTCACAGTGTAAGATGTGGCTGTTCCTAAGAGGCACTCTCCAGCTGACCCTCAGCACTGCTCAGCACGTTCTCAGGTACTCTGTTCCGCAGGGAACGACTGGAAGCACCCTCACGGACCCTCTCTCACCTGGCATCTTTAACCACTGGTGCACACACAACCGTGCAGCCTCTGTGTCACTGCGCTCCTGCATGAACTCCAGCTCCTGCAGCCCGTGAGCATATTGGGAATCCACTTTCTCCTGAAAGGGCAAACACACCAAGTAAGGTGGATCGGAGAACAAACACAACTCAAAACATACGGGTGCCCAAAAACCTAAGGCCAAAACACCCAAAACAATAAAGAAAAGCCCTAAGAGGAAAAAAGTTTAAATCTTAGAACTAAACTGACTTCTGTAACACCATAAAGATAGAAGGCAACACCAACAAAGAAATAATTACATACTGAAAAAGATCAAGCTTTGTGCCCTAAATAAAAGCTACAGGTTGGGTCAATTAATTTACTTTGCACCTACTGAAGTTTCTGAAACACAACCAAGAAGATTGTTAAAATTATAAAAAGAAATAACAATGAAACTTCAGTTAAGAAAAAAGGCAACACAAAACATTTACTGAACCAAAAGAGCCACTCTGTTCTGCTGCTAAGGCAAAAAAAAGGCAGTTTCACTTTGAGAAGTAGTTTTAATTCTGCAAATTACATTAGTTGAAAAGCGAGGAATCACAGAACTGCTTCAGTTGGAAAAGATCCTCAAGACCACAGAGTCCAACCTCCAACTCGACCCCACCATGGCCACTAAACCATGGTCCCAAGTGCCACACCTCCAGGGACGGGAACTCCATCACCTCCCTGGGCAGCCTGTGCCAATCCCTGACCACTCTTGCAGCAAAGAAACTTTTCCTTATCTCCAACCTAAGTCTCCCCTGGCACCGTTTCAGGCTATTTCCTCTTACCCTATCATCTGACCTTAGCTCACCTTCTGCTGTGGATATATTTCTATAAATATTTTTATTCTCTTTCATAGCAGTAGCCAGGTAAAGTTTGAACTAGGCTTTGGCCCTTCTAATGTTCTCCCCACAGCACCTCACCCCATCTTTATAGTCCTCCTGAGCGGTTGCCCCCTCCTCCAAAGGCCATAAACTCTCCCCCTGTTCCTGGAGCCCCAGACAAAGCTCTGTTCAGCCACACAGGTCTCCTTCCTCAACACCTCATCTTTTGGGGCCTGGGGATGGCCTGACCCAGAGCCTTCAAGAGCCTTCCTCCTTAAAGAGTGCCCAGCCCCTCTCAGCTCCTTCGCCTTGCAGGACAGCCTCTCAAGGGACTCTGTCAATCCATCTCCTCAACGGGCCAAAACCTGCCCCAAGAAGTCCAAGGTGGCCATTCTGCTGGGGCCTCCTCCTTATTGTCCTGAGAGCTGAAGATTCTGTCATGTCATGGACACTGCTCCCAAGACATCCTCTACCTGATACATCCCCCACAAGTCCTTCCCAGCTAGCAGCAGGAGTGCTCCTTCCCCAGCTGCGTCAGGAAGTTCTCTACCACACACTTCAGGACCCTCCAGGACGATTCCCTCTCTGCTGTGCTGTACTCCTAAGACGCCTGGGAAGCAGAAACCCACCCCCAGCACAAGAACCAGTGACTGTGAAACCCCTCACAGCTGTTTGCAGAGTGCTTCAGCCACCTCAGCACCCTGACCGGGTGGTTTGTGGCAGACTCCCACCACAGTGTCTGCCTTACTGGCCTCAATTCTTACCCTGACATTCAACCCTATCATCACTGTCACTAAGCACTGGGCAGTCACATCCCTCCCTGACAGAGGACCACCCCACCACTTCTCCCTCCTCACCTGTCCCTCCTGAAGAGTTGGTATCCATCAGCTGCAGCACATCAGGCACGTGAGCCGTCCCACCACGTTTCCACGGTGGCTACTACGTCATCATCACCTCACAGCACAACGGCTTCCAGTTCCTCCTGAGCTAACGGTCCCGCCACCTTTGGAGGGACAGTGCCTCCAGTTCCCACCAGGCTGATCTGTCGCAGAGCGACCAAGCTATCCAATCCTGTGTCTTGAGTGACACACAGATCATCGTTCCCCACCTCCACTGAGGTGACCACCTCCCAGACCTCACTGGCACACCGTCCCACAAGCATGCCACCGCAGGCTTCTCTAGCAAGCCCTTTTCATCCCACATTGCTTCAGCTCCAGTTTAAAACCCTACTCACAAACCCTGCTAGCTCTTGCGCCAGGATCCTTCTCCCTCTTTGAGACAGGAAGCGTGCAGCAGGAAAAGCAACATTAACAAAAGATTTTTTTAGCCTCATGCTCCGACTACTTCAAAAAGCTACACAGCTAACTCTGACTCCACTTTACAACTGAAAAACAACTGTGGCAGCACGGATCGCCCAGTTCTAACCGACAGAGACAGGATAGGGATGAAGGCCTCCATCTGGACACGAGGAGGAACTTCTTCACTTGGATGGTAGTGGAGCACTGGAGAAGGCTGCTCAGACAGGTGGTGGAGTCTCTCTTTCTGGAGTCAGTAAAGCCCACCTGGACACCATCCTGTGCACCTGCTCTGGCAGAGAGGTCTGACTCCACCTCCAGAGGTCCCTTCCAATTATCATTGTGTGATTCTGTGTGAATTTCATGAGGTTCTTATAAATCTGTTCCTTCAAGGTCCCACTGACAGCAGACCCTATCCTAAAGGCTGTTGACTGCACCTCTGTAATACAAACTAAACCTTCATGCCATTCCAATGGCTGCACAATCAGATTTGACTTCAAAATTATGCCTTATACCTAGAAAACATTATCTCATCGTGAAGTGTTACCTGACACAGACACTGCCAAACACCTTCCCGAGTATGAGACCAAAGCAGGTAAATCACTAAGTTTGCGACACAGTGGTTTGCTGGAACTGTTGCTCTTCAACAACTTAACCACAACATCTGATGCTAAGGTCCCTGTCGCTAACGTCCCTGTTCTACATATCCCAACGAGGTGTTGTCAACGGCTCGCTTCAAGGCTAGGTTGCTCCTCCCTCTAGGAGTAAGAGTAGCCAAGCGGTAAGTTAAGAGCCACTGAAAACAAAGCCAGGCTGCATTTTGAACCATGCCACAGAACCAAACCTCTCCAGCCGGTAGTCCCATGCCTGCCTCACCAGTCTCATTCACTTAGTAGTGAAAACAGACTCCTGTACGACGCAATTCTGCTGAAGCCAACATGTGCAGTACCTTAAACGCTTTGTTTCTCTCTTCTTTTTGCTGCTTCTCTACCTCGACATGGCGTGCCAAGCGATCCAAGGTGGACGCAGCTCGCTCCTTCTGGTAGTCGACAGCATCCTTACGTCGAGCAGCGCTCTGCAATTCCAACGAGAATCTTCCTCAGGCGGTTGCCAAGGAACAAGCACGAATAGAGTGAGAAGCGACGCCAGAGCGTCAGCACCTAACTCAGCACAGTCTGATCCCAGGTTGCATGATCTGCCCTGACAGTTGTCTCCTTTACCACTAACTTTGCTTAAAAAATAAGCAACAAACAACACAACCCCCAGCCTCCCTCCAATACTGAAAGCCAGGCAGCACCAGCAGTAGCCTAACAGAAGCACTAGAAGGAGCATATGTGACTGTGCCAGGTGTCCTATGAGTCTTCAACTAACTGAAAATGAAGTAAATTCTTCTCAACAGGGAAACAAAATTCCTCCAGATCTCAGGGCCAACATGCAGCCCCATCAAAAAAACTGATCACTGGGACAGTTCCTGTGAGCAGCCCAGAGCAGCAGCTGCTTCTAGCAGATGGGACAGGCCATGCACCAGAGCTGCTCTTGGGACACAACCAGCTCCATCCATCATCGCTGTGGAGTGAGGCCATGCCCCACCTTTCCTCAGGGACCAGGTTCACATCTGTACTGCAACACCGGAGACAAACGCTGCTGGTAAACACAACTCCAGAAAGGTCTCAGCCCCTGTCATTCTCCAAGGCTCTGCAGAGTAGCCATTACAAGCACTGACCAGCTTGCTTCTGACTCGTTCTTCAGAGGGATCACGAAGAACAAAGCTTGAGGTCAGACCAGACTATCATCAGAATAAGGTCCTCCAATCTATAAACTGCTCCTAAAAAGCTATTTCACAGAGAAAAGGCATGGGAGTTGGCCAAATGCGTTTGCAGGCTAGAGACTGGACATGCTAACTGCTGAGGTCCTTTGTAAAATAACACTTTTCTTTGACACATTTGCTAAAACCACTGAAAGCCCAACAGGAGCTCCAACTCTACTTCAAGAATGCAAAAAAAGGCTCTGTAAAAAAAAAAAAAAAAAGCAGCATTGGCACTCTTGGCTTCCACTCAACAGAAGGTAAAAACTGAAAGACTTCAAGGTTGGTTTATTTATTTATCACTTGTTAAAAATACTTTTAACGACTTCTTCTCAGAAGAGTAACTAATAGCAAAAAACACAGGAGCCTAATTATTTTATTCACCACAAAAGTCCCAAAATGTAATACACTCACCTGAACATAAGAGCTGCTGGTAGGTTCTTCATCCTCACTGCTGACAAGATCAATGCATTCCAGTACAGGTCTTAAAGGTTCTTCCTGAAAAAAGTATTAAGCACACACCAAGGAGCATTACGCAGGCAGCCTCGAAAAAAAGTCGCACACACCGCAGCATGTGGCGAGCGTGAGCAACACCCGAAATTCATCGAGGCTCCGAGACAGCGCAGCAATAAAATGTGTGCATGGCAGCTTCTCTACTTAACAGACTAATCTACAAAACTGGTAAAAAGGCAATTGAAAAAGTATTTGCAAATAATCATCTATATGTTAAGTTTATATTTTATCAATTAAAAAATAAATCCCATGAACAGTCTCGGCTCACTTAGTAACATATTCTTCACTCTCTCAGTCAGCTGAGACCTACATGTTTACAGCCACTCAAGTCACAGCATAAATTCAATGGCAACAAGGCAGCAGGTGGTCACCAAGAGGAACGGTCTTTAAGATTTCACTAAGCAACGTTCAACGTGCTTTTATTGGGTTTGGGGGGTGTTTTGGTTATTGAAAAGACACAAATGACACTCCAACTGCAGAAGTATAGTGGTTTGACTCCAGGTGTCCACCAAGCCAGTCTATCTCAGAGATAAATCAACTACTTCTAATTTTTGAAAAAATGCCCTTCATACTTGAGCACCCAAACACCCCTGCAGAAAAGGTCTGTACATGGACTTCACAATTTAATCGAACACCATACCAAAAAGCTTAAAAAAAATCGAATTAACATTCAGCATTACAAATAAGACAAGTTTGTAAGCAGAACAGCCTATTAGTCCTGGTACCAATTAACCACCTCTTTTTATTCACGACTCATTCCTTAGAAAAAATAATTTTCCTGTTCCTGCACATGTCCCTGCCATCCAGCATCACTTCCTGACGATGGCCTGAGGCTAGAGCACAGGCAGCATGAAAACGACTCCGATTTCATAGACATACACGAGGTGGAGCTGTCTTGAAGTTACACTGACACAGCCATGTCAGCATTACACTGGGTGTCGTCCTATAGCTACTGTACAGTGCTTCACAATTTGAGAAGGCTGAGGCCTCTAACCCATGATTTTCTCCCTCTTCTTCTTCTAGAGAAAGTAGAGTGGTTTTGACCTTGTTTTACAGAGTGAACAGTCGCTTTGTCCCCATTAACTTCACTATTCATGCAGGAAAATGCTATGTGACAGGATTAGAGAAAAGTCATCGCTAGTGATTTCTGTAATCCTGACTCCCCTGCTGGGATGCTTCCCTGGTTTGGTCTGGGAGAGAGGTCATTCGCTCCTAGCAGCCGTTAAGTGCTGCGCTCTGCATTTAGCATGACAATGACGTTGGTGCCACACTGATGTTTCAGTTTCTGCTACACAGCCACTGTCCTAAAGGAAGGACGCTTCAGTTTCCCATGCTCTGCCAGCCAGCAGTGAGAGAGCCTGGCCAGGAACAGCTTAACAGCCAAAGGGAGACTCCATCCTCTGAGGAATGTTCCATACCACCATGCTCAGGGTATAAACTGGAGGCAGCTGGCCAGAAGGGGCAAGTCACTGCACAGGCATCAGTCAGCAAGCAGTGAGCGACTACATTGTGCATCAGCTGTCTTTTCTTGAGGTTTACCTCACCCCCTTTTTGTTATCTCCCTTTTCATTACTATTACTGTAATGAGTTTTACTTTTTTTCCCCATTTCTCGTCCCCATCTCACCGGGCCCCTGCCCGGTAAGCAAGCAAATTACTACAAACAGTATTTCCAGTACAAGATCGACTTACTCCAATGAATTCAATCTCATCTTCACTTTCACTTGGTGAATTACTCCTGCCAGTGCTGACAGAAGTAGAGGCCTCCATTATCTACAGAGAAATGAACACAACACGTCTTAACCTTGCACTCAAGTTTTCTTCCATTTAAGACCATTTCCCGTTTCATGCCTGCTTTGGGTACACAATCTGTGCTCCACAGTTCGCTGTGACACCACAAAAAACGGTAGCAGTTTGGATTCGTATCAGGCCAACCACCTAAACTACGAAGCACCCTCACACCTACGTTCCCCGAGCAGCCACAGCGACAGCGTCCGGCTGGAGCTGGGGAATAGCGCTGAGGGTGCACACCGCGCCCGAGGCGGGGCCGAACTCCCGCCCAACGGCACACAGGTAGTGCGGTTCGGTCACCGCTACTTCGGATGCCTTGGGCCATTTCAGGCCCACAGCACAGCGAGAAGGCTCCGCGTCCTAACCCACAGCCAGCGAAGCCGAGCGTCCTGACCCGCGGCCGATGCCGTCCCGCCTACCGCACACGGCCCCTGTCAGCGGCGCGGAACTGCGGCCCGCCCCCAGCCCAGCTCTGGTAACTCACGTTTCTTTACCAGCACTACGGCCCCCCCAGCACCGGGGCCCACGGCCAGCAGGCCGCCACAACGCAGGGCGGGCGGCAGGGAAAGCAGCGGCAGCCTCTGCGAGCGCCCGTTGCTCGCCCGGCCGCCCGCCGAGCACGCGCCCCTCAAAACGTCGCGCTCCAGTCCGCCGCCGTACTTACCCCCAGCTCACCCCGCAGCCAATGGTACCTGAGGGCACAGCAAGGCCCCGGTCCCGCTGCTTCCACTTCCAACTGGGGGCGGCGACACGGCCAGAGTCTTGCCGGGAGTTGTAGTGTGGATCGCTCCGCCTCCCCCCGGCTCCTGCCGCAGGGCGGATGCCGGCACTACTTCCACAGCCTCACGGCACACTGTCTGTGAAGACGCTCGGGAACCTTTCCCGCCCACCGTACGGCTGCACGCACTTCCCGCGCCGTTCTCGAGGGAGGGGCAGGGACGACTCCCCAGTATAAATCCTCCCTCACATCATGGCGGGCTGCCCGCCTTGCTGGCTTCTCTTTGACGATTTACCGGGTCCGCAGGGTAGAAAGCAGCAGTGCTGCCCTGGGGACGGAGAGAGCAGCTGCTCCTGTTGGGCTCCAGGTACTTGCCCAGGTGTTTCTGTTTCTCCAGAGCAGCTGCAGCTGTGCAGGATCGGGGGAAGGACAGCCCCTTCCCCAGCTAAAAAGTAGGAGCTTCACAGAAGCTGGCCTCAGAACAGTTAGAAAAAAAAGTAAGCCAGAAAGAAAAAAAAAAAAAAAACACAAAACCAGCCTTGCTTGGTAACAGTGTACAACACAGGCTGATGTAAGAAAAGGCCCAGAAGACAGTAGGGATGATAAAAGAGAATTAAGACATAGTAATGTTTCATTTTATTTGATAGAAAGTTGCTTCAAAAATATAGTTAACTATATACATTCTCATATGCTTTGCATACAATTAGATACACAAAAGGTACACGGCAGCGAATATCCCTCTGTTGTGTTTTATAGATGGTAGTCAGTAACAGGAGAACTGACATCTTGTTTCATACCTGCTTTCCCCCTGATCCTATCTAAAAAGAGTTGACAGGCATGAGATGAAAAGGCTGGTAGATCACTTAATTTGTACTCCAGCCCCCGCAAAACTCTGTTCCACGTTGCATTTTCTCAGTGCATTGTTCTGGTACAGTTAGGTTTGCAGCACTTCCCTTTGAAGATATTTGGTTGCTAACCTTATCTTTATTTTTCCCCCTGTGTTCACTTCAATACTATTTGCAATTTATATCTGGATTTTTTGGGTTTTGGTTGGTGGGTTTGGGGATTTTTTGTTTGTTTGTTTAAATCTTGATACTTTAGTTATTTATTTGCCATACAGGAAATAGATTTAACTCTTAGTGCTCTCTGTTCTGGGAGAAGTACACTCAAGCACCCAAGAACCCAAGCGTTCTCTCTTTCCCATGCTACTAGCATGCTGTAAACCCAGAATTGGCTGCAAGAAAAAAACTCTACCTCTCCTCTTCCTGCTCAGGCAATTGGAGGGTGTGTGACTGCCAGCTGCTGCCTCAGACAAGCAGTGTTCAAGATGAACTGCCCAGTTACTAGAATTTTTCATATCCCTGTACCATAAGGAATGCTCTACCTGTCCACCCTCCCTCTAAGCGAGAGGTAGTGTACCGAAATAGAAACACAGGGAACAGAGGCTCTGCCCTTCACTTGTCACTTCCAGTTCCCAACTGGAGGGGACTGGCATCCTTATGTTGTGGACCTCATGTTCAGGGAAGCAGAGAGCTGCGAAACCAGCAGAGTACCAGTAGCAGAAAGCCTGCGAGAGAAGCCACAGCCTCCACAATCAAACAGGCTACCCTGGAGGACTCTTCCCAGAGCTAAGAGGGGTCCCGGCTTCTTTCACTGCCTTTCCAGCTCTCGAAAGACAAAACGAGCTGCTGCTTTTCTGCAGATACCTTAAGAGCTGCAGTTTCATTGCACAAAATGTTTTCTTCTTTTCAAATTCACAGCATCCTATTTCTGCTCTGCTCTCATGTGGCCCTGTGCTTTTTAACCCAATGCTGGCCATAGTTTTCACTAGGAAATGTTTCTGTTGTCTTTCATCTCTCCTTTTTTATTAATATGCGATAGCTTTCTCTCATCAGTAAAGCAGTTTTCTATCAGCTGCCAAGGTGAAAGCAATGGGAGTAAGGTTCCTCTCATATATTCCTTTAATTTTTTTAATTTAATTTAATCAATTTAATTTTAATTTATTTAATTAATTAATTTAATTACTTTAAATAATTTTTTTTTCTAGCTAAAGGGAACTACTTATATTCTTCAGAACCGGTTTATATTCCTCAATTACTGTATAACATGCGTATATTTAATAATATCTTAAAGCCAAAGATATCAATATGCTTTTATGTTTTTTTAGGCTGGGGATTTTAATTTGTTTGAGGAAAAAGTTGACAAGCTTTTGTTCTGCTTGCTGCATCTCTGTCCACTGCTGCTGGGCTCATTTTTATTTTACACTACTCTTTGATCTCAGCTGAGAATTTGAACTGGCGTGAAATACTTTGTTATTCCTTGTCTGAATTCCTGAGATCCCGTCCACAACTCCGGTTGGGAGAGGGTGTTGGTGACCTTCTGGTGAGTCGAGTCTCCGCTTCAGAAGAAGTGGGCTTCAAACGCTCCTGCTGTCCATGGGAGGCGGGAGTCAGATAGTTGTCCCTTTGAGTTTGTGCTCTAGCAGCTGATGAATCTTCATCCTGCTGGTCTTGTCTGCTGGGAGGAACACCTGAAGGGACGATGCTCTGAAGAGCAGCTGTTGAACCACTGTTGAGAAAACGTGTAACAGAGGTCGAGAGACAGAGGTTAGATGCTACCACTGTCTGTGTCCTAGCCAGCTAACTGGCTATCTTCACTGACACACCTCCCTTTCCCTACTGCACCTCAGCCTTACGGATCAGAGGTGGCTTGACTCCCAGTTCTTTCTCTTGAATCACAACTGTATTGTAGGGACCGGCAGAGGAGGTGGGTGAAGGAAAGGAGCAGCGAAGGAGGGACCAAACCTCCAGTACCACCAGTTTTAAACGTTAGCGCCCTGTGCGTTAGTTGTTACTAAAGGTACCGCACGACAGCATTTTCTCTTGACCCTTCTCTGTACTTCATTGCTGGAAGATGAGCTCAAAGTGTAACACTGAGAGGAGCACTTTTAAATTCTCCTAATTTTCTGACAGAGAACTTGGGTCATCTGAGTTAAAGGAATCACTACCTTTATCCTGATTCCTTGCAAGGTGCTTAAATGCCTACACAGTGAGGAAATTCTGCACAGGTGTAAAACGAATCCCTTATAAATGCCCTCTAGAAAGCATCTGTTCATTAGGAACGACATAGGCGGTATCTGCACCAGGTTCAGTGGGTGTCGGACTGGGTTTGACATAAGCCCTCATCACTAACAGAAGAAAGGACATTTTTAAGATACCGAGTTCAAATCGAAAGGTGTATAGGCAATGTGAAAAATCAGTCCAGAAGCGTTACTGGGCTAGCTCAAGATCCTTCTGTCAAGGCTTCAGGGATACTGTGTTGGTACACGACAGGGCTCAGGAACGGGCAACGTTTATGGATTCAGTTGACGGAAGATTTAAAATATAATAGATTTAAAATTTAATACTTGCAGAGAATACAGGTTCTGTGTTGCTATTTTTACCTCCTGTGTCAGGGAGAGAGGAAAATCCCACAGTGAATCAGTTCACTCTGCATGTTACAAATACAGAGGGCCTTTGTCTCACAAACCCCCTCATCTCTAGGAAAAAAGCATGAACAGAGTGAACTGTACTATGGCCAGGCTGGGCCATTGTCTGTTGTTTCCCAATGGGAAAATCTGTGTATGTGGATTTCTCCAGTAGATATTATCTGAATATTTTTCAAGTGGCCCATGGAACACTACCAGGTGCCTTAGAGAGGAATTACAGTAGCGAAGCACTGCCGCTTTTCAGACAAGTGTCTCGGGGTGGCTTTGGCTTTGTTTTGTTACAAATCGTCTTACAGTTGCAGATAGGGATTTTGAAATACGCATGAGGTGACTGAGCTAGAATATAAATAACATAAAATACAAATAAAGTATAACAGAAATTATTACTTCAGTATGTAAAGTTCTCAGTAGGGACAGATCTGTTCTCCCTGTCTCACTGATTCGAATCTCTTACCCTGTTCTTTGTTAATCTCTTATCCTGTTCCTGAAGAGAGGCCAAGAGAGCTGCCACTGTTTAGCCTTAAGAAGGCTTGAGCAGATCTTATCTATGAATATGAATATCTGATGGGAGGGTATCAAGAAAATAAAGTTTCTGCCCAGTGGCAGATCCAGAGACAACCTCCTGAAACACAGGAGGTGATGTCCGAAGGTCAGGAAACACTTCTGCATTGTGAGAGCATCTGAGCACTAGCACAGGCTGCCCAGAGAGGTCGTGGAGTCTCCACCTTTGGACATACTCGACTAAGATGTACATGGCTCTGAGCGAGCTGCTCCAGGTGACTCTGCTTTGAGCAGCGGGAGCGGGACCAGCCAAGCTACAGAGGTGGTGCCAACTTTGACCTCTCTGCGGTACGTACGTTCGGTGTACTTTTCCCTACGCGTATAGCTGCCCTCACCGGTGACAGGGGTGGGCTCAGCTGTTTTGGACTAGTCTCGTTCACAAGGCAAGAATGCCCATAATAAGCAAAGTGTTATTTCATAATCCCTCTGCCCCAGTAATCTAGACTAATCTAGGTGGTAAATGATCACTACTTTATCTCTCCTATAGGACTTCTATCAGTAGGTACAGAAGAGGTGTGATTTTCCTGATCTTTACTCATGGCCTGAGGTATAAGAGATGACATGAAATTTGAGTTGATTGGTTTCTGGAAAGCCTACAGAGAATAATAAGCAAAATGAACAATGCCAAATCTAAAATAGGCATTTTGATCAAAGTAACTCTGTGTTTAGTTCTGTAATCTCTTCCTGTCATTTAACAGCCTCTTGCTGCTCTGTGTAGAATGAACCACAAAATGCATCAGGTTGGAAGGGACCCTCTAAGGTCATCTTGTCCAACACCCTCTGCAGTGAGCAGGGATACCTCCAACTCAGGGCAGAGGTTGCTCAGGGCCTCATCAAGCCTGAGGAGGCTGAGAGGAGACATCATTGCTCTCTATAGCCACCTCAAAGGAGGCTGTGGAGGGGTAGTGCTCGAATCCTCTCACAGGTCATTAGCAACAGAACAGGAGGAAATGGCCTCAGACTGCAGCAGGGCAGGGTTAGAGTGGACAGTAGGAAGAATCTTTTCCCAGCAGGAGTGGTCAGACATTGGCACGGGCTGCCCGGGGAGGTGGTTGAGTCACCAACCCTGGAGATGTTTAAATGTCGTTTGGATGTGGTGTGGGGATATGATTTAGGGAGGAGCTTTGTAGAGTAGGGTTAATGGTCGCACCTGATGACCCCGAGGGTCTTTTCCAACCTGAACGATTCTGTTTCGAGGGATGGGATCTTCACCACCTCCCTGGGCAGCCTGTTCCAGCGTCTCCCCAGCCTCACTGTGCGGAACTTCCTCCTGACGTCTGACCTAACCCTGCCCCCCTCCAGTTCCGAACGCTTGCCCCTCGTCCTATCCCCACAGCCCCTTCCGAACAGTCCCTCCCCACCCTTGCTGCAAGTCCCCTGCAGCTATTGAAATGCAGCTCTAAGGTCTGCCTGGAGCCTTCTGAGGCTGAACAGCCTCAACTCTCCCAGCTTGTTCTAGATGGGGTGCTCTGTCATGGAACACTAAGCTGGGCTGCTTCTGTGTTGCTTGCTTCTTGCACGAAATCACCCGAGCGTTTCCTCCCTTAGCAACGCATCTGTGAACACCTACTTCCGTTGTCATTTTTATCTTCGTGGTGATTTTATCTTCATTTTATCTTCATAGTAATTTTATCTTCATAGTAATTTTATCTTCACGGTCATTTTAAGAACACTTTTGGATTTTTTTACTGCAGAGCGGTAGAGGGAATTACACGTTGCAGGCTGCAATTGTTTTGACTTACCAAAAGCTATGCTTCTGAAAAGCACCTCAGTTATTATCTTTGCTTAGAACTGGCTTCTTGGTGCAGTTGTTCAGTTTTTGTCCCATCATTCACCTATTTAAAGCATCATCTGTGTTTGGGAACAACTGTTTTGTGATTCCTGCAAAATAAAGAAATTATCTATATGAGGCCTCCAAATCAGGGAAAGACCCATGTGTGATCTCAGATGTAATTCCTGCATCATTGACATTTACAGCTACTTCAGCCCCAGTTACTGCACTTCACACACTCATAGACTTTGCATCTGCCGGGTCCTGCTTTTCTCTGTGCCCTCCATATCGCTGTGCCTGCTCCTGGTGGACTCGAAGGGAAATCCAGGGCCGCAAGGGCTTCCTGTAGTGAGAGATCACTGTCTTCTCATCCTTTCTCCCTCTGTCCTAAGTCAGAGCCCCTTTCCTATCCTCCTCAGTTCTCATGCCTCTTTTGTTAATCAATTTGTATTTGCAGGTGAGGTCTCTTTCCCTAAACATTTCCATTCTGTTTTGTCTGGCTTATGCCATACTAACAGGACTCAACATCAGGAATGCAATTCCTGCTTCCCACTTCTCCATCATCTGAACTACCATCTCATTTTCTGCACTCCCAGTATTCCCAGGCTTCCTTCTTATTCTTCTGGTTTCCTCGTCTAGCGATGGCACTTTTCTGTCACCATTCAGGAGTATTCTTACTTCCCTTAACAGACTTCTTTGACTTCTCAAGAAGCTCCACCCGTATCACTCGATTCTCTGCAGCGTGCCGTGTTCAACGTCCCGATTAGCTTCTCTGCTTCCTTTGTCGCTGTTGTCTAGACCCTTCCCCAGGATTCACCTTTAGAGAAGTCATCAGTAGCTCACAGGATCATTTAGGTTGGAGAAGCCCATGAAGATCGTCGAGTCTAGCCATTCTCCTCATCCCATTACACCTTGATCTCTCTCAGACATCAGCCTGATTTGTCCCATCCTACCACCTCTAGTATATTTTCACCATCTTACACACTTCCGTTTTATCTCTCTCGGCCCAAAGGCCATTTCCTCTAGCTAACTCTTAAGAAAAAGAGGTTTCTGCAACTGCAAACTTTTGAAACTGCTGACCAACTTCAACAAAACTGGACCAAGGTATGGGAACGGGAGCTAAGCTGGGGAGGGAAGCGAGACAACTGGGAAACTGGGAATGACACCGGGGAGCAAGTATAGTACAGGACTTTAAGACATGTGGTTCAAGTATTAAGCTATAGGTGTGAACTGGATAAAAATCAGGCTTCATGTGCTCACAAAATATTTTATTTAAATACTACTACTTCTGTCTGAAATGATTCTTTCAATTCTGTGCCTGAGAGCTCAACACGAAACAAATTTTGTTTGCTTCTCTGAGCACTATGCCTGGCTTCTGCACTTACGGTCTCATTGTGCCTCCAGCACTGTTTAAAACGTCAGAATTTGTAACATCCACTAACTTCAGAACATAGCAGACATAACTTCGCATTCGATCCAGGTACATCCTCTCTTGAACTTCCCTCATCCCCTGGCATCACCCTCCACGTGTGACTGCGGTAGATTTACCTTTCGAAAGCCAGACTGATCGTCCCTATTACTATATCCGAGCAGCCACTGAAAGAAACCCCACGAGATTCACATGATGGACTTTTTACTGGTGGTATTTGTAACACCAGTTACAACGGTTTAAAATAGTCTGTAGCCCAAGAAGGAAACAGGAACCAGCCCGTCCCCCTGTGAAGCTGTTCAGCACTGCAGCCCCTTCCTTAGACAAAGCCCCCTGTCGAGTCAGTGCCACAGTGAGTAAGGTTAACAAGTCATCACCTGTGATTTCCTGCATTTCGTTCTGATTCATATCTGGTTTTGCTGCTTTGTCCTTGGAAGAGGAGGACTTGGCACCCGTCAGGCTGCGCGTGGCCATGTATTCATGCGTATAAAGGGCTTGCATCAAGTCATTTATAAACTTCTGAGGTTTGCTCTTGTTACAAAGTGCAACCTGCCACTTTTCAATCTTGAACTGGAAAACAAAAGCGGTCACGTTCATCACTGCTGAAGTTCTCTAGAAACATGATGTCATTTTACCTCTGAAACAGCTTTCTAATCTTAGGTCTTAAACCACAGTCTCAACAGTAATCTCTGCAAACTGGGTCCTTAGCTCCAGTGCTAAGGTTCACACCACTCAGTATTTGGAACTACATGCACAGGTTGATTTTTTTTTTCTTTTTCCTTTTTCCAGATCCAAGTGTGGGGCAAACTAAGAATCCCCTTCATCCTAGCAAACACTTCACCGAGCCATGCTCGTGACTACAAAAGCGGAGACAGAACACACACAGAGGTGTCCAAATTCTCCTGCTCGCACTCCATGCGAGCTGGCTGTGCTCTAGCTCCGGCACGGGCTCCGTGTGGCCTCAGGAGCGTGGCACCAGGTCCACGCCATTCCTGCGCCGATCAGGCTTGCCCTAAGAACCGTGACCTGGAATCGGAGCATCACAGAATGGTCTGGGCTGGAAGGGACCTCCAAAGGTCATCTAGTCCAACCCTCTCTGCAGTAAGCAGGGGTATCCTCAACGAGATCAGGTTGCTCAGACATCTGATCCTGGATTTTCAGAGTGACTTCCATACATAGCAGTAGTACAGCCTAAGCTTTTGAACCCTCCTAATGGGCAATTCTGACCTATCCCTATTAAGTAAGGCCAGGTTGCTCACAAAATCGAATCTTTTGATTTATCTGAAGATGTCAGGTCAAATTTTCCATATCCAACATTCAGTCAAAACAGCATACCTTGATAATTCTAATATATTTACTTGGGTTTTAGGACCCTGTGTCACCACACGAGAATGACTTCCACCGAGCGGCACGACTCAGGGCATAAAAACGTTGACGTAGATTTTGAATGCGGAAGCAGAATTGTTCTTTCGGTCGCATCTTTACATTTTTTCACATACAGGCTCTATGCCTCAGATTTCTCAATTATGCTCTGTTATCATTACAGAGAACAGGGCAGCATCTTTACTCAGTGTCTCTCTGTACAGGTGTTTCTCTGAAGTGCTGGCCAGTGCCTGGGACAAGGGCAGCAGCACACCCTTCCCTTACTGTTACCAGTCTAAGCAGACTGATGGTATTTTTCTTAGATTAGCTGAAACCTTATCATTCCTGTTTGGCACCCAAACCCTTAGGCTGGAAGTTATCCCCAGGTACCTCTATTTCCTTCACGCATCCACCTGCCTCCCTTAGTTCCAGATGCGCAGATCCTCTGAGATCCAAGGGAGCTGGAGCTCACCAGCACACTGAGCTCAGGCTGGGACTGCTCCTGGAGAGAGCCCTCGGCACACAGGGAGCTCGGCAGGTGCATGGGCTGCACATGATGAAGCAGGTTGGCTGATTCTGAGGTTTAGATTTGTTATGTTCCACCGATAGAGCCTGTACTGTACCCGGTTTTAGTTTTTCTGCCTGAAACTGCTCTTTAGCTGACCTGTTTTTTGGTCTATTGCTCCTCATCTTCCAGGTTCAAAGGTAACGGCGAGCAGGAGTCGCTATGCGTAGCTGCATAGGAATCTGCTAACGGGTTGTTAGATGCTTTCCACACAGCATGTGAACGCAGACTGGATGGAGAGGATGTCACTCCCCCCTGAGCAGTGCTTCAGCTGTCCCTACCAGTTCCTCAAAGTGGGTGACTGCCTGCGGCAACACTGAAACGGAACGCAGAGCGAGGGAGGAAAACAGCAATGGAAGCTTTGAGACTCTCAGTTACAGAGGCATGAGCATTTTGGCAGGGAGGTTCCTGCCATAATGCAAACACGTCAAAGTAGTCAACGTTTATCATACTTTTTTTTCCATTTTCTCAATGTTTTCCTGCCTTTCTACTGCCCCTGCCCATGAAGGTCTGGGCTGTTTCTAGAAGAGCTCCCTGCAAGGATAAGAGGAACCACATCCATCATGGCACTGAGCCAGCTATTGCTCTGTTCTATCTCAAAATCTCCTCTAGTCTGTAAAGCTACTGAATAAGGACTTAGTGATGTTAGGTCTGATTTGTTTGTTTAAAGAAGTTACATAGATCGCATAGACTTTTTTCTTCTTTTTTAGTCTATACAGGGTATCTTTAATCTTTTCACCAAGAAATGTTTCTTTTAAAAAATAATTTTTTATCGATTACCTTAAGAAGAATCAAATCGAGGAGGAGGAAAAAGGATACAAGAGTCAGGAATCATCAAGATACGGAATCGCTAAATGACAGAAAATACTGTAAAAGACTAATACGAGCGCTTGAGATGCAAGGCAAATTGTCCTACGTGAGTAAGAAAATTTGACAGACGCTAACAAAATGCTTAAAAATGTTATTCAAAGACATGGAGGTGAACGAGTCAAAGCAAGATGAAGAGCATCTGGCATGGAATCAGGTGGGCTATGAAAGTGATAAGCACTTGCAAAATCATATGATAATAAAAACCAGAAGAGATACTATGCTGCTTAGGGATGGTGTGATGTAGCTGCGAAAGAGCAAATCCATTCACTAGAGTTTTGGAATCTCGTATTCAGACTTGGCTGCCCCAGAGAGAGGGACAGGGACAAGTAAGAGGGGCTTCAAAGAGGATCACTAAATGATGAAGCATTCCTCTATAAAAGAACAAACCGGTTCACTTCTGGGAAAGGACTACCTTTATCGCACCTGACACTAACTCAGATACTCAATAATGAGAAATAATCAAAGTAATTAGAAACTAAATCATTCTAGAATAAATAAAATCTCAGTCGAGTGAGCGAGACCACTAATGAATGAGGTTAGCCGGGCTGGTCGGTGGTGTGTTTGAGCCTAGCCAGGAGTCAGACACAGCATAGGGGGACGTTCTCCTGGGAAGAGCTGACAGGATTTAGGTGGAGTTTCTTCCATTTCTGACTGGGTTTGCACAGCTTCCTGGTAAGGCAGCTTTTGCTAAGGGCTGCTAGAATTCAGCAATGCCATCTGTCAGAGACTTTGATGCTAAGGGTGGCCTTGCGTTGTCTGCGTCCAGAATTCCCATCCAAACGACCTCTTACAAATCTGGTTTTTCATCATCTTCAGGCTTTCCTCTTCATCAAAAATACTTCCCCTGACTTTACCTTGGAGCATCACCAGGGACTGCCTTAGGTGGCTGTTTTCTCTCATGGTTTCTGTCAGCTTCCTCTTGAGACTTTTTATTTTGGCACACAGCTCTACCTTGGAGAGTTGAAATAAAGGCTCTTCGTCATCGCTGCTGCTTTCACTGCACAGAAAGTTGTCTCCTGAATATCATTCTCTCTGAAAGACAAACAACCCTGCGAGAACCCTATCTAGAGCATTAACACGACATTAAAGCATTCAAACTTATATTAAAGCTGGCTAAACTGGAACACAGAACATATGAACAGACTCTCTGCATTTTAATGATAGCTGTTCCTGCACATAGCTATTACTGCTCGTATTCAAAATTAAGTGACAGTATAGTATGTAACTGTTAGGCTGTTAGAGGTGCTTCTCTCCTGTTCTCCAAGCACCGCTTTGCCAAGGTACCGCCTTTTAGACCATTAACTTCATGGCAACGACAGTGCAGCACCCACCTCCCACCTCCAACGAACACTTTTCAGTTTGCTTTTGCCCAAGACATTAAAATCGCTGAAGAGAAGATGTTTACTTGCTTGTTAATTGAAGAGGTTTCAAGTTGACGCAGGATGTCTGCAGGAGCAGATGCCTGCAATGTTGTCTTTATATGCCTCATGATCTTCCCCTGTAAACAAGAGCACAACGGTGCCTTTGCATACTTGTATCTGACAGTGCACCGTAACCTGTTAATCACCGAGCACTTGCTATTCTTGGTTAGCATTTCTGAAAAACAGGCTTGCATCTTTGTGTTGGGATCGATGTATTCTTTCCCTGCCTTTTGCCACTGCAGATCTCAGACTGAGGTGAAGCTCATGAAACTCGGTTCACTCCTTTCCTCGTGCAGTCGTCAGGTTTCAGTCTTACGGGAGAAAATGTAGGAGTTGCAGAGCGTCTGAGTCTCAAATAACGCTTTTCTCTTTAAAGAGGTGTGTCGGTGTGAGCTGAAATTCCCCCCCCACCAACAATAACCAGGCTAGCTCAGTCTGGAAGCAAATGAAAAGCTGTATTTACAAGCAGAGTCTAAAATCTACAATGAAATGCAATGAATATGTACAAATATACAAAATTCACAACATTCACAAATATATACAATCAACAGAAAAAGCACAACCGATCTCCCTTTGCTTCCCCCCAAGGGGACCCTCCCAAAGGGGCCTCCTCTCTCCCAGGAGCTTCCCCCCCAGACCCCCCTGGACAGAGAAGCAGAGTTAGTTAAGCAGAAAGTTGTTAACTTAGCTGCCAAGGTCAGTGTGTTATCTTCAGCCAGAAGAGAAGAAGAAACAGCAGCCAGACAGCCCAGCAACTGCCCCCACTGCCGAACGCAGAATGTGCAGAATGCCTACTTTGTTTTGGGTAATAGTTCTTAAACATTTCTATCTATCCAATGGAAGTGTTTAGAACAATCGTTATTTTGCTTTCTTACACCCAATAGTGACTTATTTACATTCTTTCACTTTCTCTGTACTGAACTTCGCAAGGAAAAATTAAAAAGACAGTTTCAAACCATCACAGTCCACCCCTTCTAAACAATTCCATTGGCTGCTACTACCATTTATCTAATCTAAAATAATATCTACAACAAGAGGTGAATAAAGACCATAGTCCATTCCGGCTATCTCAGACGTAGATGATTCAAAAGAGTCAAATCACAGGAAAAACAGCAAACAGCTTGTTTCCTCGCAGATGGAGCGAAGGAAGGAACAGGGACTCTCAGGTGACTCAGGGCTCTCAGGGTTCGTGCACCGTAGATCTCATGGACTCTCCTCTTGGGTGCGATGCTGTGTCTGCGCAACACTCTGGATTTAACCTCTCTCAGCCAAAGTCATATTTCTTTGTGGAATGCACTGAATTTCACCATTTTCTTGCATCACCCAATAGGTGTGACCAGGACCTTCAGCAGAAACCACCCCTCGGACAGGTTTGGCCTCTCCTGAAGGAGAAAATACCCAAACAGTTTTGCCTAACAGATTCTTTTCTCTGATAACAGGAACTCTATCACCTTCTTCCTTTCGCAACAAATCTGATTGGGCAGGTCCAGCTCGATTCACTGAACCTCTACTATTCACCAACCAGGTTGCTTGTGCTAAATGCTTCTCCCAGTTTTTCAAAGATCCACCCCCCATGGCTTTGAGAGTGGTTTTCAGCAAACCGTTGTAGCGTTCGATCTTCCCTGCAGCTGGTGCATAGTAGGGAATGTGGAATATCCACTCGATGCCGTGCTCTTTGGCCCAGTTTTTTACAAGATTGTTCTTGAAGTGAGTTCCGTTGTCCGACTCAATCCTCTCTGGAGTTCCGTGTCTCCACAGGATTTGTCTCTCCAGGCCAAGAACGGTGTTACGTGCAGTTGCATGAGGAACTGGATAAGTTTCCAGCCATCCAGTGCTTGCCTCTACCATAGTCAGCACATACTGCTTACCAGATGGAGAACGAGGTAGAGTGATGTAGTCAATCTGCCAGGCTTCACCATACTTGTACTTGGACCATCGGTCACCGTACCACAAGGGCTTGATCCGCTTTGCCTGCTTAATAGCAGCACAAATGTCACAGTCATGGATGACTTGTGTGATAGCATCCATGGAAATGTCAATGGATCTGTCACGAGCCCATCGGTAGGTTGCATCTCTGCCTTGATGTCCTGACGAGTCATGGGCCCACCGAGCTAAGAACAGCTCACCTCGGTGTTTCCAGTCAAGATCAGGATCAGGATCAGAGTTTGTGTCCACCTGGGAAACTCTTGCAGCTAGATCTGCCTGATGGTTGTGTTGTTGTTCCTCAGTAGCTCTGCTCTTAGGAATGTGAGCATCGATGTGTCTCACTTTCACTGGTATTCTCTCAATGCGAGCAGCAATGTCTTGCCACAGATCTGCAGCCCAGATTGGCTTTCCTTTCCTCTGCCAGCCATTCTTCTTCCAGTCTTTCAGCCAACCCCACAAGGCATTGGCTACCATCCACGAGTCGGTGTAGAGATAAAGCTTTGGCCATCTCTCACGTTCAGCTACGTTAAGAGCTAGCTGGACAGCTTTTACTTCTGCGAATTGACTGGATTCTCCTTCTCCATCTCTCGCTTCTGCAACTCTGCGCGTTGGGCTCCACACTGCAGATTTCCATCTCCGCTTGTTCCCAACAAGACGACAGGAACCGTCTGTGAACAAAGCATATCTCTTTTCATCATCAGACAGATCACTGTAAGGAGGAGCTTCCTCTGCACGAGCTACTCTCTCCTCTGGAGGTTTAGCACAGCTTGTGCCTTCTGGCCAGTTTGTGATCACCTCCACCAAACCAGGCCTTTCGAGATTTCCCATTCGAGCTCTCTGTGTTATCAGAGCCATCCACTTAGACCAGGTAGCATCTGTTGCATGATGTGGTGAAGAACCTTTGCCTTTGAACATCCAATTCAGAACTGGCAATCTAGGAGCTAGAAGAAGTTGTGACTCAGTTCCAATCACTTCAGAAGCAGCTTTCACTCCTTCATAAGCAGCTAAAATCTCTTTCTCTGTTGGAGTGTAGTTTGCCTCTGAGCCTCTGTAGCCACGACCCCAGAAACCAAGAGGACGTCCTCGTGTCTCCCCTGGAGCTCTTTGCCATAAGCACCAGGTTGGACCATTGTCACTGGCGGCCGTGTACAGAATGTTCTTAATGTCTGGACCAGTTCGGACAGGTCCCAGACCCATCGCTTGGACTACCTCTCGCTTGATCTGGTCAAAGGCTGCTTGTTGCTCAGGACCCCATTGGAAACTGTTTCTCTTTCGAGTCACATCATACAGAGGTTTCACAATCTGACTGTATCCAGGAATGTGCAGTCTCCAAAATCCCACTATGCCTAAGAAACGCAGAGTTTCTTTCTTGTTGATGGGATTTGCCATGGTGGAGACTCTGTTTATCACATCCATTGGGATGTGACGGCGACCATCTTGCCACCGCACTCCCAGAAACTGGATTTCTCTGGCAGGTCCTTTCACCTTGTCTCGCTTGATAGCGAAACCAGCTTGCAAGAGAATGTCAATGATTTTGTTACCTTTCTCGAAGACTTCTTCAGCAGTCTCACCCCAGACGATGATGTCATCGATGAACTGAATGTGTTCTGGAGCTCCACCTTTCTCCAAAACATCATGGATCACTGCATGGCAGATGGTTGAACTGTGAATCCACCCCTGGGGCAAACGATTGAATGTGTACTGAATGCCTCTCCAGGTGAAAGCAAACTGAGGCCTGCATTCCTCTGCTATGGGAATAGAGAAGAAAGCATTAGCAATGTCTATGGTAGGATACCATTTGGCCTGCTTGGATTCCAGCTCATATTGGAGTTCCATCATGTCTGGTACAGCTGCACTCATGGGTGGAGTTACTTCATTCAAGGCACGGAAATCAACTGTCAGACGCCACTCTCCATTCTGCTTTCTCACAGGCCAGATTGGACTGTTGAAAGGTGAATGAGTTTTGCTGATGACCTTCTGACTCTCCAACTGACGAATCAAGTTTTGAATGGGCACCAAAGAGTCACGGTTGGTTCTGTATTGTCTGTGATGCACAGTTTGAGAAGCAACCGGCAGCTTTACATCCTCTATCTCATGTTGTCCCACAACTGCAGATTCATCTGAAAGCTCAGGTCTAATGGACAACTTCAATTTCCCTCCATCAATTTCTACAGTTGCTATTCCAAAAGCCCATTTGTAACCCTTAGGGTCTTTAAAACGCCCTTCTCTCAGAAAGTCAATTCCCAAAATACAAGGTGCATTAGGACCTGTTACAATAGTATGTTTCTTCCACTGCTTCCCAGTTAAACTTATATCAACCTCTATCTTAAACAACTCTTGAGATCCACCAGTGACTCCCTGAATAGTTATAGATTCTCCCCCTTGATAATTTGATGGTATTATGGTGCACTGAGCTCCTGTGTCAACCAAGGCCCTGTACTTCTGAAATTTTGAAGTGCCAGGCCACTGGATGTACACATCCCAATAGATTCTGTTATCTCCATTATCCCTTACCTCCCCCTGGCGGAAGGCAGGGCACCCCTAATGGTGGGGATTACCTCCACATGTACAGCTGGCACAACGTCCAGCACCAGAATTAGGATCACTGTTGGAGCTATCAGAGTTGTTCTGGGAAACTGAGGAAGTGACAGCTACCCTCCTGGTATTGCTACCTCGGGATCTGCCCCTCTGCAGCTCCCGTAACCTCTTGAAAAGATCAGAAGTTGGTTGACCATCCCATCTGTTCATGTTCTCACCAAACTGATCACGCAGGGTTATCCAGATACTACCACGTGATTGCCTCTGCTGTCTGTTTTGGTTTGACCTATTCTGGAATGGCCTTCTTGGAGCACGTCTGTTCCTAACAGCTGAAACTTGTATCCATCTGGAGGAAGAGGAATTAGAATCATCCCCCTTCATCAAGTTGGATATGGAGGTTTTAAGTTCCTCCTTCAGCTCTTTCATGCAATTCTCCATCTTTCCAGACAGAGTTTCAATGGCTGAAACCAAAGAAGTACGTGCAAGACTATCCTCCAACTGCCTCATTTGGTCAGTGAAATGGCCAACAGTAGGAGGCACTCCACCATAATTTCTTGCCACAATCCTGCTTGCCAGAATAGTGGCATAATTAGGAGGAGCAAGCTTAATGAGCTTTTTGGCAAGGCCTGTTCCAACAGGAATTTCATCAGGATTCAGGGTATTATGATCTCCATACATTACTTCTCTCACAGCAAACTCTCTCAGACGCTTGATTCCCTCAGCTATTGTGGTCCAAGGCTTAGGGTTCCATGGTAAATCATCTCTGCTGGGGTACCTCAGCGAGACTGCCAGTAGGAGGCGTGCCCACAGAGAAACTTTACCAATGCACTTGCCTAGGTGCCTGTCTATGCCTGTATCCTTTGAGAGCATCCCCAACTGAGAGGCCGACTTGTCACCTACCACCAATGCTGGGGCTCCCATATCAAAACACCTGGCTAGCCAAGACAGGACTGGCTCATTATCTCCTCTGATGTAATCCTTCCTCACATGTCTAATTTCCTGTCTGGGTGCATTAGCTGACTGTATGTCATCCTCATCCTCATCATCATCATCATCATCCTGAGGTCGCTGTCCCCATAATCCTATTTTAATCCTCCGTTGAATTTCTTTGAGTTCAGAGGCACTACCAGCAGTTGCTAATCTACTAGGGTCTACATCCTGACCTACATCTCCATCATCCATGTGGGGTCTCAAGAGGTCTACCAGAGTTTTAAGGCTAACCCTCTCTTCCTCATCAGAAGGATCTTTCTTAACAGAGGGACCCTGAGTAGAAGGACCCTCATCTCCATCTGCACCATCTCCTGCAGCATCTGCATCTCCTTTACGCTTTCTGGTGATAGTGGCCACCAAATTTACTGGCTTGGTTTTCACATTCACAGCAGAGTTGGAAGAGCAAGTAGCCTTATGTCTTTCTTGACACAGTGCTATCAGTAGCCATATGATTATTCCAAGAAGCAACAAATTTAAGATTAAGGCTAGTACAAGATATCTAGGGTACCACTGGTTCCAAGGACCCTCTGTAGTTGTAAGAGGAGTAACAAACTCATATGTGTCTGCTAGCAGATCCATAGTTGAGTTACCATAGCTTCTTAGCCCAATAAGACCATAACAGAATTCACCAACATTCAGTAACTTGTTCTTAACCCAAAGAAATGACTTATATGCCACATATCTCACAATCTTGTCTATCATGCAGGAAACAGCCCATCTGTAGACAATCACACTGATAACAGAGGAAATAAAATTACTCAAAATCCAAAACAGCTTCATTTTGCTTCCTAATCTGAGCAGAAATAAATCAAACAAGCAATCGAGCCCCACGTTGGGCGCCAAAAATAAAAAGTGTGTCGGTGTGAGCTGAAATTCCCCCCCCACCGACAATAACCAGGCTAGCTCAGTCTGGAAGCAAATGAAAAGCTGTATTTACAAGCAGAGTCTAAAATCTACAATGAAATGCAATGAATATGTACAAATATACAAAATTCACAACATTCACAAATATATACAATCAACAGAAAAAGCACAATCGATCTCCCTTTGCTTCCCCCCAAGGGGACCCTCCCAAAGGGGCCTCCCTCTCCCAGGAGCTTCCCCCCAGACCCCTCTGGACAGAGAAGCAGAGTTAGTTAAGCAGAAAGTTGTTAACTTAGCTGCCAAGGTCAGTGTGTTATCTTCAGCCAGAAGAGAAGAAGAAACAGCAGCCAGACAGCCCAGCAACTGCCCCCACTGCCGAACGCAGAATGTGCCGAATGCCTACTTTGTTTTGGGTAATAGTTCTTAAACATTTCTATCTATCCAATGGAAGTGTTTAGAACAATCGTTATTTTGCTTTCTTACACCCAATAGTGACTTATTTACATTCTTTCACTTTCTCTGTTCTGAACTTTGCAAGGAAAAATTAAAAAGACAGTTTCAAACCATCACAAGAGGGAAGGACAAAATGCACCGGCCTAACTAATTACTCTGACAGATGATTATGCTGAGGTACCCTGTCGACACCTGCATTCCTACCTTTACTTCACTTTACTAGCTTTTGTGGATCACACGGGGAAGAGTCAGTAGTCAGTCTGCTTCAGTCCCTCATGGCTGTACCAATGTCAGCCACAGAAAGACAGAAACTCACCTGTTCCTTATCCAGGTCACTGTCCTCACTTTCTGAGAATATCATTTCTATCCTCTTCCTCTTGTCTTTTCCAAGGACTTTTATTTTTGTAATTTCATCTACCCGTAATATCCTTTGCATCGTTTCCAGTAGTTCTTGGGGGTCATCTGCAGTTATGGAAGAAAAAAAAGGCCAAAGCACAGAAAATCAGGCAGCAACACCTTCTAGCTAGATGCAAGTTCCTTATCAGACTGCTCTGGAACTGTACTCACCACTCACGTACACAACTTTCACCAGGTGCTTCTCTGTCTTTCTTTCTCCCACTGGCCAGTTTGCCAGCACGTGCTCGTTTGGTTTCAGAAGTCTTTGTAGTTTGTCGTCATCGCCGGGAAGGTTCTGTATCCACAAAGTCTCTCCAATTTGCAGCGCGTTATCGTTTACAAAGTCAAACAGTGTGAATTTTTTCATTGTTACTTCTTGTGACACAGACACCGCCTGCAGGAAGTCATAGGAAAAATAGCTGTCACTGTCATGCCACAGGGAGGTTACAAGAGTGCTTTTTAAAGCCCTAAACAACCTGGATACGGGTAATCGCCTCATATTAAGAGATGGTGGATACGGAAGTGAAAACCAGCCAAGCAGCTAGTCACGGGGGATGGTCTGCTCGGTAACTGCGCATCAGGGAGCTGCTGCCACACCTACGCGCAGGCGTTGGCTTTCCCTTGCTTCCGTATTACTGCCGTGCCTGACTCCCGGCTGGGTTCTCTGCTGCTACGTTTGCTCCAACAAAAGATTTGCATCCAGCCTCTGACTAAGAGAGAGAGCTGGGATAAAAGCTCTCCTTAGAAGGACAGTGCTAGCTATATGTGCTGTTAGGGAGGGAGGTGTGACTTCTAGGGTTGCATTCAGCGGCTCACCAGCAGCAAGAGGCATAATTATAGCCACAGAAAACCAACCCAGGACAACTGACTGGGCAAGGGATGACACGTTCTGGCAGTGGAAATCCTGATGTGTAAGAGGAATGACAGGCTGGGAACTGGAAGAGAGCTGGGCTGCTTCACGAAGAATAACAGCAACGAGGAGAATCCAAAGCTAAGCATGCCACTAAACCCTTTGCTCACATTAAACAGTATTTTTAAAGCAAAAGACTATTTCTGGGCTTTTTAAAGCACCAAAGTTCTACACTGGGATTCACAGAATGGGTTTGGTTTGGACCATTATCCCAATGTTTCCACAGAGTTTTGGAAACGTTCGTCAGATTTATGCGCTTGCAGCAAAGGTGCAGGAAAAGCGCATGGATTTTGTCCCAAATTCACCTTATTCCTCAATAACACAGGCAAACAGCATTGCCAAGCAGTACCTCGGATGTATTTTCAGCATGGGATTTGTTGTGCTTCTTGTTTGTATGAGGCACTTCAGAGCTGCATTGTCAAAGGCCTCTGAAGCAGTCTCTGGAAGTCTGGAGCATCACCTCCTTGCAGGGAGCTGGAGAGAGCAATGAGGTCTCCCCTCAGGCTCCTCCAGATAAACAACCCCAGGCCCTCAGCTGCTGTTCTCCAGACCCTGAGGGTCAGATGGACCACTGGAACTCTTGACTAATACAGAGGAGCACTAAGAACTAACAAAAATCATTCTACTGGGCTTTGGTTTGTGGATCCAAACATCTTTTGGTGCAGACAGGATGGCAGTGTTGGGTTTGTTTAAAAATAAGTCACTGACTGGGTTGAAGCTCTGGGGTCCTTTCTCTGTGCTGTGTCAGTGGATTGCACTGAAATGCTGTCCATGGAATGTTTTGTCTCCAGTTCCCATGATTTCCCAGAAGAGAAATTTGTGTTCAGTATCGTAAATTCTAGGACTGAATACAGGTACCACGTGTCAAGCTAAGCCAGGAATGGAGATGGCACCTGTTTAACCAAGGTGAAATTGCAGCGCTGCTAGAACTGAATGGGGCTGCTTTGTGCCACTCAGACTTTGTACCAGCTTTGGCTTTTTAAGAAAGACATTGCATTAGATCATGTGTAATGCAGAGCAAATGGTGCTGATGACATGCAGAACTGCATTTACGAGGGGCCCTCTGCAAATAAGATCTGTGTTCGCTTGGGAACTTCTCCCTTTTAGTGGGTAAAGATCAAGATTCAGAAGCATTTCTGCAGTGGCCGCCCTCCCCAGCATGGCGCCGCCCTCCCCAGAGCAGCGTGTGTGTGTTTGTGGTGTGGGGTTTTTTTATTTGAATGGAAAAAGTTCTGAAGGGAGCCCAGCTGAGCTGCTACCCGGGCACAGGGGCAGAAGCCCCGGAACTGCTGAGTGCTGGGGGTCTGTTAAGGGGGTCTGCTGTTATATCAAGTGGGTCTGAGGCTATCAAAGGGGAATTTGGAGGCATCTGAAGGGTTTGGGGATATCTAGAAGTGTCTGGGAGTCTCTGGAGGAACCCTGGGGGGCTCGCGGGGAGGGTGTCTGCAGGGTCCCGAAGGAGGGGGTGGTGGGGTGTCAGGGTTAGGGGTCTCTGTGGGGTTCCAGGTTTTGGGGTGCCCCTGGATTTGGGGAGGTCTCACTCTGGTTTTCGGTGTCCCTGCAGCCTCAGGACCCCCCAGCCACGTCTCCTCCAGCATCTGAAGGCGAGCTGGGGGCATCTAAAGGGGTTTAGAGGGTGACAAAGGGGGTCAGGGGACATGTAAATGAGTCTGGGGCCCCTAAGATGGCGTCGGCCCTCACCATGATGGCACCAGCTCTCACCACGTCTGCTGCGCCCCCATCACGTCAGCTCTGCCCTCATCCGGACGGCTCTGCCTTCAGCAGAATGGCACGTGCCAGCCTGTCCTGACCACTGGGATCCCGGTGACCTCTGCCCCCCATGCTGTGCATCACATAAGTGCCAGCCTCTGCTGCTCTCTGGGGTTCTTGTGTGGTAGCTACAGGACTGTGCCCTGGCCCTGCTACTGGCTGGGTTCCTGGAGCTGTCGGCAGGCTCCCGGAGCCGGGACCGTCTGGATCCACGGTGGGGGGTGGGAGGGGGCAGAAGTTGGGGTGGTAAGAAGTGGTAGCGGCGGGTGGGGGCAAGCAGAGGCAGGCAGGCAGTGGCCAGTGGGCAAGCGGCAGCGGCGAGGGGTGGGGTGGGTTTCGGTGTCGGTGAGCAGCGGTCTGGAGGGGTCCGGAGGGCTCTGCTCCCAATACCACTGAGTTTTCTCCTAAGCCCTCCAGCGCTCACAGTGTGACCCCAGTGCCCCCCAGTCTCTCCCAGTGTTCCCAGTAATAGCAAAATCCCTTTCCAAGGCTCCCAGTAACACCAAGTGACCTCCCCAATCCAGCTGGTGCTCCCAGTGAAACCCGGATCCCTTTCTCGGTACCCTTCCAGACCCACCAATACTCCCAGTAACTCCAAAATCTCCACCAAGTGCTCCCAGTAGCACTCTGTGTCCTCCCAGGCCCTCCTAGTGCTCCCAATATGGTCCCAGTGTCCTCCCAGTCCTTGCCAGTGCTCTAAGGAACCCCCAGATTCTTTTCGCAGTTCTCCCAGGATTCCTGTGTCATTCTAGCCTCTCCCTGTGTGGCCCCACTGTCTTCGCAGTCTCACTGCCCCAAAAGAGGTTTCAGTGCTGACAGTAATACCCAGTGACCTCCTGTCCCAATGCTCCCAGTATGGCCCTAGCATCCTCCCAGTCCCTCACAGTGCTCCCACTGCCCTCCTAGAAGCACAGTGCTCCCAGGACCTGCAAAACCCCATTCAAGTGCTCCCAGTAATACCCAGTGACTCCAAGCCCTCCTAGTGCTCCCAGTATGGCCCCTCTGTTCTTCCTGTCCATTCCAGTGCTCTGAGTAACTGCAAATTCCCTTCCTAGTGCTCCCAGTGCCCTCCTTCAGTGTGGATGCCACTGATGGTGCAGCTTTGCCCTGCAGCCTCCCTTGTGTGGGCTCAGCTTGTGTGGGCTCCAGGTAGGGTTTGACCTCTGTCAGTCAGAAGGGAAAGGCTGAAAAGGAAATTGTTCAGCTTAAGCTTTTCCCTAGTAGCTGAAGTTTCTGTCAAGTGTAGACTCTAACAGAGCAGTTAGGTAAGCAGATAGCCTCTGATGGAAATCATGGGGGTGGCAAAGAGACTCCCCTTGTGTGGCAGTTTAGGCTGGGTGCCCCCTGCCACTGCTGCATGAGACACACCTCTGATGTCCTGGGTGCCCACCCAATAGGGGTGGACACAAGAAATGCCATATTTCTACCCATAAATCCTGCGCCCTATAAAGCCATCTGCAGAGTCATTCTCTTCCTCTTTTTTCTGCTCCCATGGGAGATGTCCTCTCTTAACGGGTAATGCTGGCGGGGGGGGTATCTCAGGCCTCTTAGGCCTGACTAGGCCTAATGCCAGGAGGAGAATGGAGGGGGGGGCAGTCTCAGACCTGGCCAGCCTGAGACTTGCCTAGCAGCAGGAGCAGGGGGAAGGAAGAGCCCTGGGGGTTTGGGCAGACCCTCAGGTGGGAGGAGGGAAGGATTGGGAAGCTTTTGGGAATTCTATGAGGGGTTCTGTATGTTCTTTTCCACTATGCTTTGTAGTTTGTAGTTTTCTGTAGCTTCACCAATTGCTTTTCCATTTAAACTTTCCATCACTCTCCAATCTGTTTGCGTGTGTCATTCTTTTGTCCCTTTCGGGGCAAGAGATGTTCTGGCTGGCCTCAAACCAGCACACCTTGTTTCCTTTGTGAAATGCTTTTGTTTGTCCCCTGCCACTGGGAGATTCTGCCAAGGGCTGTGTTCCTTTTGCAGAGGCTGTCGGCGAGGCTGCGCTCGGCACCTCGGGATGCCACAGCTGGAGCAGAGAAGCTGCGCTCCTGGCAGTTGTGTCTCGTCTGGATGGGGACGAAGGTGCAGGCCCTTTCTCTGCAGCTGGTGCCAAGATCAAAGAAGGCTTTGTCTCTAAGGCTAGTGCTACCCGACAGAGGAACCAACGTTTCTCTGCAGGTGTTACCCAGGCTTCCTCAGGTACTCAGGATGCCCAGCCCCAGTGCCAGGCTGATATCAGCTCATGGCTGCCACCTTGCTGGTGCCTGCCTTGGAGTGCCAGGACTCTTCCTGGAACTATCGACAGGATGAATGTTTGTCTCTCTCTGTTTCCGGTGCCCCGCTGAGGACTTGTACCAATGAAGGGTCAGAAAGCTGAAACCACCAAAGGGTTTGATTTATCAGAGCAACAGACTTGATTGCTGCTGCTAAGGGGTCTGAGTGGCTTCCGAAGGGCATTTGGAGACAGAGAAAGGGTTTTTTTGGCATCTAAAGGGGTTTTGTGGGCATCTAGAAGGGGTCTGGGGCCCCCTAAAAAGGTCTAGGGCAGTGTTAGGGGGTTCTGGGATCATCTACAGTGGGTCTGGGGGCATTAAAAGCATGTGGGGATACCTAAATGTATCAAATGGGTTTTGGGTGCATCCAAAGGGGTTTTGTGGGCATCCGAATAGGGGAATCTGGGGTGTTTCCTGAAGGAGTTGGGGGGTGTGAGAGACGTGGTGCCGGCCTCCGGCCTGTTGTCCACTGTGGGTCAGCCACCGGCTTGCAGCACAGAGGCTGGGGTAGGTGCAGCCTCCTCGCCCCCTTTATTTCTCTGGCAGAGCTCCCCTTTTGGGGGAGTGGGGATGTGTACATGTGTGGTGGAAAGGCCATGACTCATGGCCCAGTACAAATCCAGACAGGCCTCAAGATGTCTAGACAGGTTCTTTCTCTCCCCTCCTTCCTGCCACAATAACAGGCCAACGTGGGAAAAGGAACAAAGGGGACAGGACCTTGCCGGTCTGATAAACAAGATGCCTATCTGGGGTCAGAGCATGTAAGCTTCCTCAGATACAAGGTCCTGGCCTCTTCCTTTTTATGGTCAGAGCCTGGCAGAGCACTTTCCATTGTGCGGCTACATGTTAGCTTTAGTGCCCCATTGGACCAAGTGACCTCTGGCATTCTGTATATATACAAGTGGCTAGGTAGCCTAGGTGCCTTGCTCAGATCTGCCTCGCTCAAATCTGCCCTGCTGTTGCTTGCTGAAGCCGTGCTCAAGCCTAGCTCAAATCTGCTGAAGCCTCGCCTCACTTCAAGCCTCGTCGTCTCGAGTGTCCTGCCTTGCTTCGAGTGTCTGGTACAGAGCCCTGGGATAAAGCCTGAGCCTCAAATTGGATTACAAACCGACAGTTTCTGGAGCCTGTCAGCAGAGCAAGCGCTAGGGACCATCTCCAAATTCCTACTCTAATCCTCGTGAGTAAACCCAGCCTGCTCACATTTTCCTAAGGGTTATTGGTTGGCCTTTGGTTTATAAGTGGGTGAAGCTATTGTGTCATAGCTTTTTGCAGTCTCTGAACTCTCTAAATTGTGTCAAAATTGTCATTAAGCATCCAGGAAGAATTAACGACAGAATAGAACCTGTAAATAATTCTATCAGTTTTGTACATAAATTGGGGATGGGGTTTTTGGGAAAATAAAAATAACTATATTTTATAATTCCCACCTTGTTAATTTAACCCAAAGTAATACAAAACGTCGAACTACACGATTGTTGCTATGGATTCAGCGCATGCATTTTAGCACGGTACTGGCAGTGCGCGTGCGCCAGAATCGCGATCGTTCCAATGGATTCAGTGAATGCGCTGTAGACGGGTCGGGCAGTACGCATGCACAAGAGTCGCGATCGTTGCTATGGATTCCGCACATGCGTTTTAGCAAGGGTTTGTCAGTATGCAGGATGGCGCCGACCGCACCAAGATGGCGCAGACCTCACCAGGATGGTGCCGACCCCAGCAAAATGGCGCCGACCACACCAAAATGGCGCACACCACAACAAGATGGTGCCGACCGCACCAAAATGGCGCAGACATCACCAGGATGGCGCTGACCGCACCAAAATGGCGCCGGCCTCACCAAAATGGCACAGACCTCACCAGGATGGCGCCGACCGCACCAAGATGGCGCAGACCTCACCAGGATGGTGCCGACCCCAGCAAAATGGCGCCGACCACACCAAAATGGCGCACACCACAACAGGATGGCGCCGACCGAACCAAAATGGCGCAGACCAGGGTTTAGGGTTAGGGTTAGGGTTAGGGATAGGGGTTAGGGGTTAGGGTTAGTGTGGTGGTTTGAGCTCGGAGTTTAGGAGCTCAAATGATAATAGATAAAAATTCCTCCCCCAGCCCTTCTCCCCTTTTTCTCGGCAGGGTGGAGAGAGAGAGAAGAATTAAAAAAAGAAAAAAAAACCCAAAAACTCGTGAAAGAAATATTCTGAAGTCAGTTTGGAAGTAGGAGGAGTAATTTTTTTTCTTTTTTCACAAAAGGGAAAGGGAAAAAAATAATTTTTTTACATATATATATATACATATATATATATATATATCAGTAACGGGGGGGGGGCTCACAGAGGTGAGGGATGAGGGTAAGTGGGAAGAAAAATATACAAAACCAAGCCTGGATGGCCTTGTGTTCCCCTGGATGTCGGTGGATTCAGTTGAGAGAGAGAAAGGGCCCCAGCCACGTGGTCCGGTGCAGGAGACAGTGACAGCAAGAGCAGCAGGAAGTCCTCTCAAGCAGACGAGGCAGGAAAAAGGGAAGAGCAGGTAGATATCCGCCCTTTTTATAGGCTTGCTGGACAGGAAGGGGAAGTGGAATAGACCACCTCTGAGTCAGGGGACCACCTTCTCCCAGCAGGGGAGGGGCCAAGCCCTCCCCAGATTAAATTTCTTTTGTCCACCTGGGGCTGGGTTCTTCTCAGCCCCATCCAGGATGGGTGTGCCCCAGCACAGTCCACCCCTTCTATTTCACTTCCACTTTCCTGTCAGAGTTTCTTTATCCAGTCACGAGCTGTGGTATTAGAGTTCATGTTGTGAGTCTGTCTTTATCCCGGCTGTGTCTCTCTCTCTCAGGGCAGTCCCTCTTTATCCCGGCTGTGTCTCTCTCTCTCTCTCAGGGCAGTCTCTCTTTATCCCGTCTGCGTGTCTCTCTCTCAGGGCAGTCCCTCTTTATCCCGGCTGTGTCTCTCTCTCTCAGGGCAGTCTCTCTTTATCCCGGCTATGTGTCTCTCAGGGCAGTCCCTCTTTATCCCGGCTGTGTCTCTCTCTCTCAGGGCAGTCTCTCTCTCCGGTGCCAGTTGATGCAGGTGGTGCTTGAGCTGGGCAGGAATGTGGAGAAGGATAAGAGAGAACAGAAAACCATTTTCACCTCTGAAGGGGAGTCAGGAACAGTCTATTGCTGTATGGGAAGCAGGAGCAGGTGTAGGCGAGATGATGCAGAAGTCCTTTTGAGCTGATGCTTTTGTGCGGTGGGTTCATGCTGGACCCTGCACGCCAGGTAGTTATCAAACTAGGAGAGACAACTTACAACGACTTATAGCTATTATACAGTGATTACATTGCATTAATTGGTGTTACCTTCAGAGGCTATACCTTTTCAGCCAATGTCACGTTTCGTTGTGGCACACACTGAATATCCCCAGTCTCTAGAATGACCCAGTATGTGTGACCAGGCCCCTCAGCAGAGACCACCCCTCGGGTTGGTTTGCCCCCACCAACAGCAGGGAAAACCCATACTGATTTTCCTAGTAGGTTTTTCTCATTGATCACAGGAACTCCATCTCCATCCACTGTTTGCAGCAGGTTGGACTGGGCAGGACCAGCTCGGTTTACAGACCCTCTGCTGTTGACTAACCAAGTGGCCTGAGCTAGGTGCCTTTCCCAGTTCCTAAAGGTTCCACCCCCCATGGCTTTTAGGGTGGTCTTCAACAAGCCATTGTAGCGTTCAACCTTCCCTGCAGCTTGTGCATGATATGGGATATGGTAAATCCATTCAATCCCGTGTTCCTTTGCCCAGTCCCTTGTGAGATGGTTCTTGAAGTGGGTTCCACTGTCCGACTCGATCCTCTCTGGGGTGCCGTGTCTCCACAGGACGTGTCTCTCCAGGCCCAGGATGGTGTTGCGGGCAGTGGCATGAGGTACTGGGTAGGTTTCCAGCCACCCTGTACTTGCCTCCACCATGGTCAGTATGTACTGCTTGCGACTGTGAGATCGAGGAAGGGTGATGTAGTCGATCTGCCAGGCCTCTCTGTACTTATACTTTGACCATCTCCCCCCATACCATAAAGGCTTCATGCGCTTAGCCTCCTTTATGGCAGCACAGATGTCACACTCATGAATAACCTGGGAGATGGCTTCCATGGATATGTCCACTGACCTGTCCCGAGCCCACCGGTATGTGGCATCTCTCCCTTGGTGACCTGAAGTGTCATGGGCCCAGCGAGCTAGGAATAGCTCACCCTTGTGTTCCCAGTCCAAGTCTGGGAGATTTTAGCATCCAGATCTGCTTGGTGGTTGTGCTGGTGTTCCTCAGTGGCTCTGCTTTTGGGAATGTGTGCAACGATGTGCCGTACCTTTATTGGCAGCTTGTCCAGATGGGCAGCAATGTCTTGCCACAGGTCTGCGGCCCAGATAGCCTTTCCTTTCCTCTGTCATCCGTTCTTCTTCCATTCCTTCAGCCACCCCCATAAGGCATTTGCCACCATCCAGGAGTCAGTATATAGGTAAAGCACTGGCCAGTTCTCCCATTTTGCTATATCCAGGGCCAGCTGGACAGCTTTTACCTCTGCATACTGACTGGATTCGCCTTCTCCGTCCCTTGCTTCTGCCACTTGCCTTGTTGGGCTCCAGACAGCTGCCTTCCCTCTCCGCTTGCTCCCTACAAGACGGCAAGATCCATCTGTGAATAGAGCATAGCCCTTTTCATTATCAGGGAGGTCATTATATGGGGGAGCTTCCTCAGCACGGGTCACTGTGTTCTCTGGTGGCATCCCAAAGTCAGCACCCTCTGGCCAGTTGATGATCACTTTTACTATGCCAGGGCGTTCAAAGTTCCCCATTCGAGCTCACTGAGTTATCAGGGCCATCCATTTACTCCAGGTGGCATCTGTGGCATGATGTGGGGTCGAGCCCCTCCCTTTAAACATCCAAGTCAGGACTGGAAGCCTTGGAGCTAAAAGGAGTGGTGACTCGGTCCCAATTACCTCAGAAGCAGCTCGGACTCCCTCATAGGCAGCTAGGATCTCCTTTTCTGTTGCAGTGTAGTTGGCCTCAGAACCTTTGTACCCTTTACTCCAGAAACCTAGGGGCCTGCCCCTTGTCTCACCAGGAGCTTTCTGCCACAAACTCCATGTAGGACCATTCTCACCAGCCGCAGTATACAGCACATTCTTGATCTCTGGCCCAGTTTGAACAGGTCCCAGAGCCATAGCATGGACCACTTCTCGTTTTATCTGGTCAAATGCTACCTGTTGCTCAGATCCCCACACAAAACTATTTTTCTTCCATGTTACATGGAAGAGGGGTTTCACTATTTGACTATACCTGGGAATGTGCATTTTCCAGAAGCCCACAAGCCCCAAGAAGGATTGTGTCTCTTTCTTTCTAGTGGGTTGCACCATAGTGGCTACCTTATTCACCACATCCTGAGGGATGTGGTGACGGCCATCTTGCCATCGAACTCCCAGAAACTGGATCTCTCTGGCAGGCCCTTTTACCTTGCTTCTCTTTATGGCAAAGCCAGCCTCCAACAGGATCTTGATTATCCTCTTACCCTTCTGATAGACCTCCTCTGCTGTCTCACCCCATACAATGATGTCATCAATGAACTGCAGGTGCTCAGGGGCTCCACCCTTCTCCAGTGCAGTTTGGACCACTTCATGGCAGATGGTAGAACTGTGTTTCCACCCCTGGGGGAGACGATTCCATTGATATTGGACACCTCTCCAGGTGAAAGCAAACTGTGGCCTACATTCTTCTGCAATGGGAATGGAGAAGAAAGCATTAGCAATGTCTATTGTGGCATACCACTTGGCCGTCTTCGATTCCAGTTCGTACTGGAGCTCCAACATGTCTGGCACAGCAGCGCTCATCGGAGGAGTCACCTCATTCAGGCCACGGTAGTCCACAGTCAATCTCCATTCCCCGTTTGCCTTCCGCACTGGCCACATTGGGCTGTTGAAAGGTGAATGAGCTTTGCTGATTACCTTCTGGCTCTCCAGTCGTTGAATCAGTTGATGTATGGGGTGCAGAGAGTCTCAGTTGGTCCTGTATTGCCTGCGATGCACTATGCGAGAAGCAATTGGTAACTTCAAATCCTGCACCTTATGGCTGCCAACTACGGAGGAGTCATCTGACAGCTCAGGCATGGCAGACAGCGGTTCCCTGTCTGCAGTCCCTACAGCTGCTACCCCAAATGCCCACTTGTGCCCCTTAGGGTCCTTAAAACATGCCTCCCGCAGAAAGTCAATGCCAAGAATGCAAGGTGCATCTGGACCAGTCACTGTGGTGTGTTTTCCCCACTCATTCCCAGTCAGGCTTATCTCAGCCTGCAGTACAGTCAGATCTTGTGAGCTCCCTGTGACCCCTTGAATGGTTATGGGCTCGGTCCCTCTGTAGCTTGATGGTATTAGGGTGCATTGCGCCCCTGTGTCCACCAGAGCTCGGTACTTCAGGGCTTCTGAAGTGCCAGGCCATTTCACAAACACATCCCAGTACACTCTGTTGTCCCTGACCTCCACCTGGCTGGAGGCAGGGCACCTCTAATGCTGGCGGCGATGCCCACATTTGTCACAGGGTCCTGTGTTACTGGGAGAAGGGTCTCTTGAATGGGAGGAACCACCCTGGGAAACTGGGGCTGCCCTTCTCCTGGGTGAGTTATTCCCATTGGGGCCACCTTGCAGTTCCCATACTCTGGCCCAGAGTGCAGAGGTGGGTTGGCCATCCCAGCGGTTCATGTTTTCCCCATGGTCACAGAGAGCTCTCCACAAAGCCACCCTTGACATCCCCTGATTAGCTTGGGGTGATCTCCTAGGGGAAGGAGAATGACGTTTATTCCTGATGGCTGAAACATGGATCCATTCTGATGGATAAGGTGAAGGGGGAGAAAAGGTGTCATCCCCTTCCTTCAGTTCAGGCTTGGAGGCCTTAATCTCTTTGATGATGTCTTTAGTCATAGCCTCTATGGCTGAGATTATGGGCCTGTGACTGACACTGTCCTCATATTCCCTCAGGTCACTAGCAAACTCACCCACAGTTTTAGGACTTCCATCCTGTCCAGTCAGAAGCATCCCTCCTAGTGTATGTGCATATCTTTGAGGGGCACCCTGGGTGAGTTTCTTTACTAAGGACCGTTTCATGGACACCTGATCTGGGTCCAAGGGGAGCTGGCCATTTCCATAGATGATCTCCAGCACAGCCATCTGTCTCAGGTACTGAATGCCCTGTTCCATAGCCGTCCATTTAATTGGGGCCCAAGGCAAATCCTCTCTGGTAGGGTACCTGCGCTTTATAGCATTAGTAATCCGGGCCCAGAGAGTGTGTGTTCCATCGAGTTTTGCTAATTCTTTATCCAGACCGGCATCATGAGACAGGGAGCCCAGAAGCTTCGCCTCCCTCTTATCTAGATCTACAGTTTCTGCACCCTCATCCCAACATTTTTGGGTCCAGTTTAGTATTGTCTCACCCTCTCTCCGTGCGTAGTCCAGACGAGTTTGCCTTAATTCTTTTCTGGGCAGAGATGTGATGGTTATGATCTCCTGATCTGAGTCCTCTCCATCTGCTGGTGGGTTCTGAGATGTGCTGGGTCCTGCTGAGGTGCCTTCTTCACCATCCGTATTTGGAGCTGATTTTTGCATCTTTTTCCTGCGTGTGGTAACTGGTGCTAGGGAAACTACAGGTGGAGGAGCATCAGGGATTATGTGTGAAGCTGTTGGTGGGGGGTCAAACCCTCGGGGCTGGGCCTCAGGTTTGGCCAGCCTCCATCGGGCTGGACAGCATTCACAGCAGCCAGACCCCTCCCTCCTGTTTTCATAAACATTATCACAGTGCCTGCAGTGCTTACAGCTCTCTGCCTTTGGGCCATTAAGGCTTACAAAAGAATTCCCTAAACCGATTGTCCCTCCACAGATAGCTCTTAATGGGTTGGGGCACCTCCTTCCCCACATGGCCAGAGTGAGTATGATTATCAAGATTACATTTAAGACTACAGAGCATGTTTTTACATAGTCCCATTCTCCTTCAGCAATATTTTTATCCACACGTTTAGTTTCATAATAGGTTTCAGAGAAATTCTTTATGTCAGAAACGTTTGAGAAGTGCCCACCACCAGTAGGATTGATGGAATTCAAAAGGTACATGCAAAACTGCATTGTCAGAGTTTTTATCCAGTCAAGCAGCATCTCTATAATTAACCAAAGCACACGGTAAGTCAGTAGTTTATACACATGCGTCCAAAAGATCCAGCCAACAGCCCATCCAAAAACTTGAACCATAAGAATCCGTAAAATTACCATCTCTACTTCCAAACCCTTCTTTCCCAATCAGGTGTTATTTTCAAGCAAAAGAAAAAAAATATTCTTTCCCAAACCTCACGTTGGAAGCGCCAAAAGATATACTGTGGTGGTTTGAGCTCTGAGTTTAGGAGCTCAAATGATAATAGATATAAATTCCTCCCCCAGCCCTTCTCCCCTTTTTCTCGGCAGGGTGGAGAGAGAGAGAAGAAGAAAAAAAAAAAACCAAAACTCGTGAAAGATATATTCTGAAGTCGGTTTGGAAGTAGGAGGAGTAAATTATTTTTCTTTTTTCACAAAAGGGAAAGGGGAAAAAAATAAGTTTTTTACATATATATATATATCAGTAACAGAGGGGGGGCTCACAGAGGTGAGGGATGAGGGTAAGTGGGAAGAAAAATATACAAAACCAAGCCTGGATGGCCTTGTGTTCCCCTGGATGTCGGTGGATTCAGTTGAGAGAGAGAAAGGGCCCCAGCCACATGGTCCGGTGCAGGAGACAGTGACAGCAACAGCAGCAGGAAGTCCTCTCGAGCAGACGAGGCAGGAAAAAGGGAAGAGCAGCAAGATGTCCGCCCTTTTTATAGGCTTGCTGGACAGGAAGGGGAAGTGGAATAGACCACCTCTGAGTCAGGAGACCACCTTCTCCCAGCAGGGGAGGGGCCAAGCCCTCCCCAGATTAAATTTCTTTTGTCCACCTGGGGCTGGGTTCTTCTCAGCCCCATCCAGGATGGGTGTGCCCCAGCACAGTTAGGGTTAAGGTTAGGGTTAGGGTTAGGGGTTAGGGTTAGGGTTAGGGTTAGGGGTTAGGATTAGGGTTAGGGTTAGGGTTAGGGTTAGGGGTAGAGTTAGGGGTTAGGGTTAGGGTTAGGTGTTAGGGTTAGGGTTAGGGTTTAGGGTTAGGGTTAGGGTTAGGGTTAGGGTTCGGGTTTTGGTTAGGGGTTAGGGTTAGGGTTAGGGTTTGTATTAGGGTTAGGGTTAGGGTTCGGGTTAGGGTTAGGGTTAGGGTTATGGTTACGGTTAGGGTTAGGGTTAGGGTTAGGTGTTAGGGTTAGGGTTAGGGTTAGGGTTAGGGTTAGGGTTAGGTTTCGGATTAGGGTTAGGGTTAGGGTTCGGGTTTTGTGTTAGGGTTAGGGTTCGGGTTAGGGTTAGAGTTTGGGTTAGGTTTTAGGGTTAGGGTTAGGGTTAGGGTTCGGGTTTAGGGTTAGGGTTAGGGTTAGGGTTAGGGTTAGGGTTAGGGTTCGGGTTATGGTTAGGGGTTAGGGTTATGGTTAGGGATAGGGTTAGGTTTCGGATTAGGGTTAGGGTTAGGGTTCGGGTTTAGGTTTAGGGTTAGGGTTCGGGTTAGGTTTTAGGTGTAGGGTTCGGGTTTAGGGTTAGGGTTAGGGTTTGGGTTAGAGTTAGGGTTAGGGTTAGGGGTTAGGGTTAGGGTTCGGGTTTGGGTTAGGGTTAGGGTTAGGGGTTAGGTGTTACGGATTTGGGGTTTTCGCTCTTACGGGTTTGGGGTTTTAGCTCTTTTGAGGACAGAGTCTAAATTGAGGTTGCAATTCTGGGCTAGCTCTTTCCTGTCACCAGTTACAGCCATGTCTAAGCAGGTGGAAAAAAGCTGCTTTACAAGCCCCACAGAGACAAATAAAAGCATTGGGGGCTAACACATGAAGGGAACCTCCTAGCACCAAATTTCTTTTTCCATTTGGTCTATTTTGAGGAGAGAGACTAAATGGAGCTTGCAATTCTGGCCTAGCTCTTTCCTGTCACCAGTTACAGCCATGTCTAAGCAGGTGGAAAGAAGCTCCTTTACAAGGCGCACAGAGACAAAGAAAAGCCTGGGGGCTAACACATCAAGGGAACATCCTAGCACCAAATTTCTTTTCCCAGATAGTGTATTTTGAGGAGAGAGACTAAATGGAGCTTGCAATTCTGGCCTAGCTCTTTCCTGTCACCAGTTACAGCCATGTCTAAGCAGGTGGAAAAAAGCTGCTTTAGAAGCCGCACAGAGACAAAGAAAAGCATGGGGGCTAACACATCAAGGGGACATCCTAGCACCAAATTTCTTTTGCCAATTAGTGTATTTTGAGGAGAGAGACTAAATGGAGCTTGCAATTCTGGACTAGCTCTTTCCTGTCACCAGTTACAGCCATCTCTCTGCCTATTTTTGCTGAGATCTTATATAAGCTGTGTATTTGAGCAATAAAGTTGAAGCTTGCTTATCAATCACATTGATTGCCGCTCATCTTCCCTCGCGTTTCACCAGTAAATCTGATTGATTTCTGCCCATCTCCCTCACCTTCGACACCAACTGTCACCCGAACAGGGACCCTCGGAGACCTTCAGGCTGTTCCAGTAATACTGTGAGTCCCGGGAAGGAGGTGTCGATTAGCAGCGGTCGATGGGCGGAAGTGCGACTCATCGCTGGTGAAGGGAGTTCGTAGCATGCCTGGGCCAGACCTTTGGGAAAGGCTCGCCATACGGGCAAGGGCTGCCGGCTCTCAGGTTCAAGGCTGCACTAAGGTAAAGATATCCGCAGGTCTTAGGCTGCTTAAGGAACTGATATCTAGGTAATGTATCTGGCCAGATAGGTTTTCGAGAGCAAAGTAGCCCTTAGTTTACTCAGCAGTTTCCTTGAGAAACTTTAGAAACAAAAAGACTTAGAATTTTCATTGAGAAATGAAAAGCAGAGGATGTGGACTTAAAGAAGCACCCTGAACGTTTGATACAGTTTGGTCCTTTGTGGGTTACAAGCAAGTGGACTCAACCGGTGCATCTCCCTACTCAAGTGACACAAGACAATGAAGATTCCTTTGCTTTTGGTGATGCCCCTGATGGGTTTGAGAATTACATCGATAGATCCAAGGACTAATATGTGGATCCTGTGGGCTAACCAAACGAGTAATTTGGATTTCTGTTTAAGTCTGCAGTCTGCTGTGGAACCTTTTAAAACATATTTGGTACCTATTTCTTTGGGTGCGTACGGAGCACAATGGACCTCTGAGGGCTTGCAGCGTGCAACTCATCCCTCCAGGAAGTGAGGTGAGCTGTGGGAAACTGAAATGGGGAATCAGAAGTCGTCCCCAGAGAGAGACATGTATGAACTGGTGAACGCACTCCTTAAAAAGCATGGCAAAGTTATTCCTGGCCATGATCTTAAAGTAATGCTGGAGTGGGTGCAAGAAAAAATCCCGACAGTTGCAGCATGGACAGCAGTATGGGGCAGCGGGAGGAGATGGCCCCTGGCTGGGTCATCACGAGTCTCAGAGCGGCTGTGCCACCCACAGCAGGGAGCCAAGCGGCGACCCCCACGCTGGCTCTGGCTTGTCCCGTGGAGGAGGCGGCAGCTGCAGCTCCCATCACTCTCGTATATCAGCAGTAGCATTTACAGCCCTTGATTCTTTAAAGAAATGCCACAGTTTTTTTTCATCAAGAAATTAGTGAAAAGGCAACTTTGGAGCTGAAGGTAGTGCTCATGCAGTCAGAACCTTCACTTCAAAGCTTGAAGTGCAAATTTCTGAAGACAACAGCGTGTGAACAATGAAGAAAAAAAGAAAAGGAAAAAAGTGTCTTCTCTACTGCCGTTTGCCACCCTCCTCTCACTCTCCCCCCCCCCCCCGTCCTTCTCCCTCCTTATCTCACTCCCTTGTTTTGCAGCTGTTGGTCTGAAGAAACTTGAGTTCTAATTTTAAAGTAACAGTGTTAAGTTTTATTTAGAAAGGTATTTTAGCATTTCATGAATGCAACTGATATCTATGTATTATTTTTATCATTATTTCTTTTAAGGCATTTGGGAATTTATTATTTTAGTGTTTGTAATTGTTGCATTTTTTACAATAAGCATGATGATTATTGACTACCCAAAACCAAATTTGGCACTTGTAATTAGGTATATTGAGTGTTATAGAAAATTACTTTTGCTTACAAGTTTTTAGTTTTTGTGTTAAAGTATTTATCCTAATCATTAAGCATATACACCATGTAAGTGGTACTGGTTTTATAAGTTTATAGATTAAGGCTTTTCCTTCCTTTTTTCTGGTTGGAACCTCTTTTTTTTGAGTATGCTGGCAATTTCAAGAAGAGCTCTATATACATATGGTAAATAAGCTTTCATTTTGAAAAGCGTGCTTTATATAACATCTTTTTTGTTGTTTTCTTGCACATTAATTTGATGATTTAATTTTTACATAGTTCTTTAAGTCTTTAGGTCCTTTTAGCTATTAACAGTTTATTAAGACTTTATTTTAGGGACGTTATAGAGTGTTGTTTTAGTTTTTGTGTTTATAAAGGTTTTAAGATAAGGTTATAAGAATATGAAGAGTGACAAAAAAAAAAATTCTTTCCCTTTTTGATACAGAGGTTTACCCTAGGGAAAATTCAGGGCTAGGAAGGGATTCATCTTTTCCCACCTACAGGTTTTCCTGATGCAAGCGTGGCAGAACACCAGATTCAAAGGATGGGATCTCACCAGAATGTTATAGTTAAACAGTGGTTACCCAGGAATAGACAATTAGCCCAGCCTGCCTATCTAGAGGAATTGATTTGTTTTTGCAATTGTTCATTTTGACGATCAAGTGTTTTGGAATTATAGTACGTATGACGATTGTTTAGAGGCAAGTAGTACTTCAGTTTGTGCTGCAGGTCTTACCCTGGGATCCCCAAGAGTTGCAAATTTTGGGCTCAGCAAGTGTTGGAAATGCATCACAGAACTGGACTCAAACATGTTTTGTGTTTGGAAATGAGTTTCATAGTTCTAATGGGATCATACCTGACTGGCATAGTCTTCCTGCGGAGTTGAGTAGTTGGACTACAGTTAGTCCTTTAGGAGAGTAATTTTGGGTGTATGGCAATTATTTTGGAATGAATGATACTATTGGGTGGAACCCCACAACTGGAAAGTTTATTCCCTCACACAGTACACTGAAGTGACTTTTGCAAAACCTAAAGAGGGGGAATGGCATGGCAGGGGCCTCTTGTTAAAATTTAAATTTTTTGTAAAATTTAAAATATTTTGCAGCTTCCTAATGATTCCCAGGAAACCCCAATGACATGTCATTTTAATTCTTTGACTACCATCAGTGCATTAATAACCTCGGGTGGAGGATACGCTTGTGTCTCAACAGGTTTTGGACCATATTGGGTCCCAGTGCTTTTATCATCCTTTGGATGCTGACAGCAGCAGCAGCCTTGCAGATTCCGAGGTGGCCACGGCAAAATGTGTGGGTCACGCTTGCCAAGACCACAGAACGAGACATGCTTTGCCTCTCCGTATCAACGCCTGCCAATCCCTTCAGCACCTGTCTGGTGGGCATATCAGTGAATGGGTAAAAAGACATCACTGAAAAAAATGAACCACTGAACTTGAAAAGATCATTCTATATGTGCTTCCTGGCTTTCATAGTTTGGGGTGTAAAGGATTTTAAAAGACAAATCTGACTAGGCTCAAGAGATAAGTATGTTAGGATTGGTAAGAATGCGTTACTGTGTTGTGTTTAATTCTACATCAGACAAGGCCACAGATATTCAGGATGTTACTCCAGCAGGGAAGAGGTACAGAAATTATACTGCATGGTGCAATCCAACTGAATTCATAGAAGTGAAGAGGCATCCCCATCCTCATCGTCTGCCTGCAGGTGTTTTCCTTATTTGTGGGGATAGAGCCTGGCCAGCTCTGCCCTCACGAATCAGAGGAGGACTTTGCAGTCTCGGTCATTTTACCATTTCTGGCTGGCTTCGTAGTCTTGCTAAAACTATCATTTATGCTTTTGCTGTTTTTTTTTATTTATTGCTTTCATTATCCTGTATTATTGTAATTTTTTATTAGGTTTAATCAATCGTTCTCTTAAGAGAATCCTTATTGTTCAACAGAAAAAGGGGGGAATTGATGGAGAATGGCTTAAATCAAATCACAGGGATACGAGTCTATTGAACAATTAATTTAGCAAAACGTGTAGGCCGCACTCCATCTTGTTGTTTACTGCTCACAGTTAGTAGATATGCTGAAGCTGCAAGGTCACTATGCTTGCAGCTGTCTTGCAAGGTTACAAAACAAAGACCTAGTTAGAAAGAAGTCTGTGAAATAGCACGTAGACCTAACTGCAAGTAGGCTGGATATTATAATGTAGTTCTTAACCTGAAACCAATTATCTTATGACACTTGTGCATATTAACCTTAGCTGTACCAATAGAGTAATGATATCTGTGGATATTTTTGCTGAGATCTTACATAAGCTGTGTATTTGAACAATAAAGTTGATTGCCGCTCATCTTCCCTTGCGTTTCACCAGTAAATCAGATTGATTTCTGCCAGTCTCCCTTGCGTTCGACAGCACCTGGTTCCTCTGGTCTGCGCCACGTCAATGCCAGCCTCTGCTCTTCTCTGGGGTTCTTCTGTGCTAGCTCCATGTCTCGGAACTGAGCGGAGACGCCGGCGGCGCGGGACGGCAGTGGGTAAGTCTCACCAAAATGGCGCCGGCCTCAACAAGATGGCGCCGACCTCACGAAGATGGCACTGACCTAACCAAGATGGTGCCGACCTCACCAAAATGGCGCCAAACTCATCAAAATGGCGCCGAGCTCACCAAAATGGCACCGACCTCACGAAAATAGCGCTGACCTCACGAAGATGGGGACGACCTCACGAAGATGGTGCCGACTGCACCAAAATGGCGCCGAACTCAATAAAAAGGCGCCGACCTCACGAAAATAGTGCCGACCTCACGAAGATGGCGCCGACCTCACAAAGATGGCGCCGACCTCACCAAAATGCCGCAGACATCACGGAAATAGCGCTGACCTCACGAAGATGGCGCCGACCTCACCGAAATGGCGCAGACATCATGAAAATGGCGCCGACCTTACGAAAATTGCGCCGACCTCACGAAGATGACGCCGACCTCACCAAAATGGCGCCAACCTCACGAAAATAGTGCCGACCTCATGAAAATGGCTTCAACCTCACGAAGATGGCACCGACCTCACGAAGATGGTGCTGACCTCACGAAGATGGTGCTGACTTCACGAAGATGGCGCCAAACTCACCAAAATGGTGCCGACCTCACGAAAATAGCACTGACCTCAAGAAGATGGCGCTGACCTCACGAAGATCGCGCCGACCTCACCAAAATGGCGCCGACCTCACGAAGATGGCGCCGACCTCACGAAGATGACGCCGACCTGACAAAATGGCACCAACCTCACAAAAATGGCACTGACCTGAACAAGATGAAGCCGACCTCACGAAGATGTCACTGACCTCACAAAGATGGCGCCGACCTCACCAAAATCGTGCCGATCTGACCAAAATGGCGCCAACCTCACAAAGATGGCGCCGACCTCACCAAAATTGCGCCGACATTTCAAAAATGGCGCCGACCTCACAAAAATAGCGCCGACCTCAAGAAGATGGCGTCGACCTCCCCAAAATGGCAAAGACCTCACCAAAATGGCGATGACCTCACAAAAATAGTGCCGACCTCTCGAAGACGCCGCCAACCTCACGAAGATGGCGCCGAATTCACCAAAATTCTGCTGACCGCCCCAAAAAGGCGCAGACCTCTTGAAAATAGCACCGACCTCATGAAGATGGTGCCGACTTCACGAAGATGGCGCCCACCTCCAGTAGATGGCACCGACCTCCCCAAAGTGGTGCCGACCTCACAAAAATGACGCTGACCTCACGAAAATAGCGCCGACCTCACGAAGATGGCGCTGATCTCACGATAATGGTGCCAACCTCACCAAAACGGACCCGACCTCACCGAAATGGTGCCGACGTCACTAAAATAGCGCCGAACTCACGAAGATGGTGCTGAACTCACTTAAATGGCTCCGACCTCACCAAAATGGTGCTGACCTCACCAAAATAGCGCCGACCTCACAAAGATGGCGCCAACCTCACCAAAATAGCGCCATCACGAAAATAGTGCTGGCCTCAGGAAGATGGCAGCGACCTCATGAAGATGGCGCCGACCTCACCAAAATGCCACCAACCTTACCAAAATGGCGCCAACCTCACGAATATAGCGCCGACCTCACGAAGATGGCGCCGACCTCAAAAAAATGGCGCCGACCTCACAAAAATGGTGCCAAACTCTCGAAAATAGCACCAACCTCACGAATATAGCGCTGACCTCACGAAGATGGCGCCGACCTCACGAAGGTGGCGCCGACCTCACCAAAATGGCGCCGACATCACGAAAATAGTGCTGACCTCATGAAGATGGCAGCGACCTCACGAAGATGGCGCCGACCTCACCAAAATGCCACCAACCTTACCAAAATGGCGCCGACCTCACGAATATAGCGCCGACCTCAGGAAGATGGCGCCAACCTCACGAAGATGGCGCCGACCTCACAAAAATGGTGCCGACCTCTCGAAAATAGCACCGACCTCACGAATATAGCGCCGACCTCACGAAGATGGCGCCGACCTCACGAAGATGGCGCTGACCTCAACAAAATGGCGCCGAACTCAGGAAAATGGCGTCGACCTCACGAAGATGGCGCCTACCTCACGATGATGGCGCCGAACTCACGAGAATGGAGCCGACGTCACCGAAATGGCGCCTTCCTCACGAAAATAGCGCCGACCTCACGAAGATGGCGCCGAACTCACTTAAATGGCGCCGACCTCACCAAAATGGCGCCGACCTCACGAAGATGGTGCCGACCTCACCAAAATGGACCCGACATCACCGAAATTGCACCGATATTACAAAAATGGCGCCGACCTCACCAAAATTGCGCC